>NW_023596921.1:8696721-8786721 GCF_011947565.3 Pollicipes pollicipes | reverse complement strand
ACGGTCCACGAGAGTTTGGCTGCACAGGTTTGACGGCCTACACCACGGACCCGTCGCATCGCAGATGACGTGTTTCAGCGCAGAGTGCAACACGGGGAGCACGGGTCTCGCTGATCCCACTGTTAGTCGACGTTGAGCGAGTCACATATGAGCTGCGAGTCCGTCCGGGACTGCCACCTGTGCCCAACCATCACTGAGACCGCCACCTGTGCCTAACCGTCACTGGGACCGCCACCCGTGCCCAACCGTCACTGGGACCGCCATCCGTGCCTAGCCGTCACTGGGACCGCCACCCGTGCCCAACCGTCACTGGGACCGCCACCCGTGCCTAGCCGTCACTGGGACCGCCACCCGTGCCCAACCGTCACTGGCCCGCGTCCGGTCGGCACGCGGCATGGCACAAGATAGGGCTTGGTGTTTGCTTCCCGGCCCGCCACCGCCCGCTTCCAGTGTAACCCGAGCGGCGGCAGGCCCCACCGACCACCAGCGCGTCAGGGACCCGGCGGAATAGCAGCTGCCACCTCCATAGAGGACGCTCGGGTACCAAGCGGGCCGACAGCTGCCACCTCTACAGAGGACATTGTCGGGCAGTCCGGCAGCTGCGGCCGAACCCCAGACGCCAGCCAGCCCCGACACCACCTCGAGCGGACTCCCCGGCCCGGGCAGTACACACACGCTCACGGGCAGGGAAGCCGCCGGGCGACCGCCGCCGACCGCTAGGTGAGGCGTGACCAGCACCGCACCCAGACACCAGTCACCAAACCCCGTCCGCGGCCCACACCCCGTCCCGCGACCAGACGTCAGAAGACAGCCAGCCGGTCTCCGCCCCCCTGTACAGATCAGTACGAGACGCGCATGACACCACCGGTACCTAGTAAAGGTGTGGCGGCTCCCAAAGAGATTATATACACCAGCCCGGAAAATAATAGCCGTGGTTAGACGGCATCTACAGAAACAAATCACTGCATGCAGACTAAGGGCAGATACACAGCAGTAAAAGCTCCGCCAAAGTTAGTCTGCTCGCATAAACCATCGTCCTTGTTGCAACTCCCAGAAACCAAGCCAGCAACACCAACAAAACGCCACGCTTTGTAAGCATACCTATAAACGCATTAAAACACCCTGCGCCGGCAGTTCAACGCCCGTCACAGCCCAGAACTGAGACTCTAGTAAAATCGCATGAGAAGCATAACACAAACCGAAAGTGTTACGTTCCAAAAGATCATGTTCGCGATCGGCAGTGACGCACTAGCGCCGTATCGCCGCAGCGACTGGCGGTGGGAGCGCACCGGAGGGCCGGGAGACGCCACGGGTCTACCCCACAGACCGGCCGGCCGTCGCCCTCCCCCGCCCGAGTGGCGCGGCGCGGCTCGGCTCGACTCGGCGGGGCAGACCCGGGGGCGCAGCGCAGGACCCGCTGCACTCGACAAACGGTCCGCAGTAGCACCGTCCACACAATTACTCGGTTCAGAGTACAGTAAGGCTCGGCGGCAATGCGGGTACAAAGTCCCGTGTCTAGATGTCACCATTCGGCCGACAGTAACAACGTGCGTTATTCCCGGCCAACTAGCACCACAGCATGATCCTTGATGATTCAGACGATTGACATTTGTGTTCAGTGGATACAAGGGCCACTCGTTACGTACATCGGTGCTCCGACCGCCACGGACATCGGAGCGGCGATTGTTTCAAAACAGCCCAGTAGCCGACTGGACCGTTGGAAGCACTTGCGACCCGTACTCCACGGCCTGGACACCGCTCGTCGCTGAGCACCCATGGAGGTGCCGCGTCCGCCCTCCCCTCGCCTCGATACACCCTCAATCTTTCCCGTAACGCCCCGGGAGCCGGGCGCAGCTCCCCAACACAGCAACAGACACCAGGGAGACGTCTCGTTGTGACCTAAGCAGTCCGGGGGAGGGGAGGGATCCCACCCAGCCCCGGCTGCGGTGGCAGCGCCGCCCCATGGGCGGGCGATTAGTACTCGAACGTGATGGTCTTGGTCTTGAGATATTCCTGGAGAGCCTCCTCGCCTGTGGGAGGGCGCGGAGCGATGTCATCTCATGCGCAGGAACTATCCGCGGTGTCAAGAGTTACGACAAGTGAACACTCAAACCCCCATGGGCCGTCTGTGATGGACCAACTCCAGCCATCGCGCCGATCAACCGACAGGGTGAACTTCAGTCACTTCGGAGACGACCATCAAGTATAGCACATACACAAGTCATTCACGACAGACAAGCCACACACCAGATGGAACATACACTGAACATTCCGATTGCCACACGTAACGTCCGACGCGGGACAGCTCCTACACATCCAACCCTGCGAAAGGCGCCTGAGCTTGCGCCGTGCGAGCCGCGCCTGTCGCCAGCCGGCTACCGCTCACCGAGGTCCTTGCCGAAGCCGGACTGCTTGAAGCCGCCGAAGGGGGCGGCCACGTCCGTCTTGTTGTAGGTGTTGACGAAGCAGGTGCCGGCGTCCAGCCGGTCCGACACGTACAGCGCCTTGTTGATGTCCCGCGTGAAGACACCGGACGCCAGGCCGTACTCGGTATCATTAGCCCGACGCACCACACCCTCCACGTCGCTGTGGGAGGAGGAGGGGGGGAAGGGGTGGTCAGGCGCAGCCAGAGGCGGCTCCTCAGATCAGGTCGTGCCGGATCGAGTCAGATAAGCACGGCCACACGGCTTCTCAGGTCAGATTAGGTCACGCACGGCCAGGCCGCTCTCGAGGCCCCGTAAGGTCAGGTCAGGTCAGGTCAGGTCAGGTCAGGCCAGGCCAGGTCGGGCAAGATCCTCTAACGGCAACACTGAGATTCAGCAGGCCTTCGGCAACTGTGTCCCCCGCCCAACTTCGTCACCGGTCGCTGACCTTTGTGCAACAGCTACCGTCGGCACACGCGATGACACTACGACCAGCTGAGAACGCTACCGACACTGACGCTTGCAACCAAGCACCGGTGGCGACGCCACACAACAGCCTATAGGCAACAGATGACGGCGGAACGACCTTTACACTATACACGCCAAACTTGGCATCCTTCCCACCCAAACACGTCCTGTGTGAGACAAACAAGCGGGGTCAAGTGGTGGGCGTTTGCGTAAGTGCGGCCCGGTCGACTGACGTCAGGAGGCGGCCGACAGCTGCGGGCGAGCTGAGGCCGACAGCGCGGGGGCGGCGCCCCGAGAGCGGGGCGGCACTCCACCCACGCAGCCCACGTCACGACAGTCCGACACACGCACGACAGCACAGCCAGCCTACTCACGTCACCACGGCACCGACGTCCCCACAACGGCACAGCCGGGTCAGACGTCTACGCGCGCGCCTCCCTCTCCTTCCTCCCACCCCTTCGTTCCCTCCCTCTAGTCCCTCACGTATCTGTAGCAGCTTGGCAGATTACATTTGATGGCTTGATCTACACTTGTTGGTCAGATTGCGGCTTATCAAGCCCTATTTCCATTCCCCTCAGGAAGTTGCAAAAAAGAACAAACCAACACGCAGAATCCTACCCGAACACAAGCACACCACACTCGGATGCGAGGGGGCACACATGCAGGCCATTGCGACCACAACCGACCGTGCTGCCTTACCCCTCAGCGAACTTGGAGAGGACCATGATGGGGCCGAAGGACTCCTCCTTAGCCACGAACATGTGGTCCTCGACGTCGGCCAGGACGGTGGGCTCCATGTAAAGGCCGGGCCGGTCCACCTGCTTACCTCCGACCACCAGCCGGGCACCTGTCGGATGGGAAGGGGTCACGACAGGTCACCACGGTCACCGCAGAGCACAAGATACAGCCGGTGACACACGGTCAACGCAGAGCGCATGATACAGCCGGTGACACACGGTCAACGCAGAGCACAAGATACAGCCGGTGACACACGGTCAACGCAGAGCACATGATACAGCCGGTGACACACGGTCACCGCAGAGCACAAGATACAGCCGGTGACACACGGTCAACGCAGAGCGCATGATACAGCCGGTGACACACGGTCAACGCAGAGCACAAGATACAGCCGGTGACACACGGTCAACGCAGAGCGCATGATACAGCCGGTGACACACGGTCACCGCAGAGCACAAGATACAGCCGGTGACACACGGTCAACGCAGAGCGCATGATACAGCCGGTGACACACGGTCAACGCAGAGCGCATGATACAGCCGGTGACACACGGTCAACGCAGAGCACAAGATACAGCCGGTGACACACGGTCACCGCAGAGCACAAGATACAGCCGGTGACACACGGTCACCGCAGAGCACAAGATACAGCCGGTGACACACGGTCAACGCAGAGCACATGATACAGCCGGTGACACACGGTCAACGCAGAGCACATGATACAGCCGGTGACACACGGTCAACGCAGAGCACAAGATACAGCCGGTGACACACGGTCACCGCGGAACACAAGATACAGCCGGTGACACACGGTCACCGCAGAGCACAAGATACAGCCGGTGACACACGGTCAACGCAGAGCACATGATACAGCCGGTGACACACGGTCAACGCAGAGCACAAGATACAGCCGGTGACACACGGTCAACGCAGAGCACAAGATACAGCCGGTGACACACGGTCACCGCAGCGCACAAGATACAGCCGGTGACACACGGTCAACACAGAGCACAAGATACAGCCGGTGACACACGGTCACCGCAGCGCACAAGATACAGCCGGTGACACACGGTCAACGCAGAGCACAAGATACAGCCGGTGACACACGGTCACCGCGGAACACAAGATACAGCCGGTGACACACGGTCAACGCAGAGCACAAGATACAGCCGGTGACACACGGTCACCGCAGCGCACAAGATACAGCCGGTGACACACGGTCAACACAGAGCACAAGATACAGCCGGTGACACACGGTCAACGCAGAGCACGAGATACAGCCGGTGACACACGGTCAACGCAGAGCACAAGATACAGCCGGTGACACACGGTCACCGCAGAGCACAAGATACAGCCGGTGACACACGGTCAACGCAGAGCACATGATACAGCCGGTGACACACGGTCAACGCAGAGCACATGATACAGCCGGTGACACACGGTCAACGCAGAGCACAAGATACAGCCGGTGACACACGGTCACCGCGGAACACAAGATACAGCCGGTGACACACGGTCACCGCAGAGCACAAGATACAGCCGGTGACACACGGTCAACGCAGAGCACATGATACAGCCGGTGACACACGGTCAACGCAGAGCACATGATACAGCCGGTGACACACGGTCAACGCAGAGCACATGATACAGCCGGTGACACACGGTCAACGCAGAGCACATGATACAGCCGGTGACACACGGTCAACGCAGAGCACAAGATACAGCCAGTGACACACGGTCACCGCGGAACACAAGATACAGCCGGTGACACACGGTCAACGCAGAGCACAAGATACAGCCGGTGACACACGGTCAACGCAGAGCGCATGATACAGCCGGTGACACACGGTCAACGCAGAGCACATGATACAGCCGGTGACACACGGTCACCGCAGAGCACAAGATACAGCCGGTGACACACGGTCACCGCGGAACACAAGATACAGCCGGTGACACACGGTCAACGCAGAGCACATGATACAGCCGGTGACACACGGTCAACGCAGAGCACAAGATACAGCCGGTGACACACGGTCAACGCAGAGCACAAGATACAGCCGGTGACACACGGTCAACGCAGAGCACGAGATACAGCCGGTGACACACGGTCAACGCAGAGCACAAGATACAGCCGGTGACACACGGTCAACGCAGAGCACATGATACAGCCGGTAACAACGGCCTCTCCGGATCATCGCGGGGACGGCGGCGGTGACCGCCGACCCCGCAGGTGACCTCGTCACCGCCGGCCTCGGCGCTCTCACGTCACGTACCCTCGGCCACGCCCGTCTGCACGTACTCCAGCAGCTTGTCGAGGTGGGCGCGATGGTTCTGCGGCCCGTGCTGCGTGGACCGGTCCAGCGGGTCGCCGATTGTCTGCCGGCGAGGACATGGCCGTCAGCCGGGCCGGCACCAGATGATACGTGGCCAGCGGACGGCGCGGTGACGTCATTAGCAAGCGGGCAGGCGGAGGCAGGTGAGGCGAGGTGCAAACGAAAGGACGGAACGAGAAGAGCAAATGACTTCACACACAAAGCGGGGCCATGCAGCAAAGGGAGCCAGGCTCGAGAATCAGAAGGTATATTGAGGAGGGTCCGATTGGGTGATTTTTTTGGAAAAAATTGGGTGAATATCACCAGT
Source organism: Pollicipes pollicipes (assembly GCF_011947565.3). NCBI lineage: Eukaryota > Metazoa > Arthropoda > Thecostraca > Pollicipedomorpha > Pollicipedidae > Pollicipes > Pollicipes pollicipes. The sequence goes on along the minus strand of NW_023596921.1, from coordinate 8,780,453 downwards.
AAACCAAGAAGCACAAACATAACGTTTTTATATCCTACCGCACTTTGTCGAGTGGCAGAACAAAATTTGTTACTATGAAAACCAGAAGCGCCACTCAAACATGACGTGATTTAAGCGTCTCGAATGTCTAATGCTCACTGTATTAATGTATGCAGTTTTAGGTCCAGTCCTGAATTCGCTCCCAATTGGTGGTGTGAGTCTGTAATGACCAAAATGCGCTACGTGTTATTTTTTCTAGGCAAAGAGCAGCCCAGTGAGACCGCACTGCATGAGAGGCCGGGCACCGTGGGTGCGGCTTCAAGAAGACCAATGGGACCTGAGGCGACGCCAGCAGTGACGCGTTATTCAGGACAGGCTGGCCAAGGCAGAGCTGGGACGGGCCGGATCACTCGACACGTCGCCGGGGCGCACGGGCCGCGTGGCGCGCCATGACCCCGCCACAGCCGGCCGCCGCACCGGCGGGCGTCCCCTGACTAGGCCCGCCGATGTGCGCCGCGGGGGCGTCACAGGTACTCAGATGGTCGACGAACGAACGTGAGGCGGCTCGCATTTCAGGTGCGGAGGCACGCGGCAGCGCCCCTCCTCCTTTCCTCCTGTTCGCGTAGGTCGGACGGGCATGGGCAGCGGGCGCACGCACGTCAGGTGCCCAGTGTTTACTACAATAGTCAGGACTTCAACCCGCTTTGGTATGCCTACAGCAGCACCACCGGGCTCTGTTTCGGAGCCCCCAGCCCGCCTGCGCGCCAGGGCTGACGCGGAGAGTCGCAGCTCACCGACTGGCGCGTGCGACGGGCACGCGTGTACACTCCAAACACTGCCAGTGTCAACTTCAATATCGCACTGGGTCAAGTGGAAGTGAATTCAGCTGTATCCCGAGAGGTAATCACCAAACCACAGCGTTGCCAACGCAACGGAACGCGTTCAGAAACGGCAAAAAATGACAAGGCGCAGCTAGGACACCATGGCACCACAGGTAATGTGTTTAAGAACAATGCCTGGCGAAAGCCAAGGGACACATTCTATTTAGGTCCACTCGCCGCACTAAACTGCACCCTCCCGTCATCATCGGCGCAGGAGACGGCCGCCTCTATCCGACAGCAGGGAGCTGCTACATCAGAGCTGCGAAGGGGCAGATCCAGCACGCAGCTCCGTCGTGAGCCTAAACACCACTCCGACCTCCAAGCAGCGCCGATAACCGTTATGTGGAGCCAGCCTTACCGCGTATTGATGACGTCATGTTTAAGTACGACGATCAAAGCTGGATCAGCACTAAGCGTGTCCGTACCGAGTCCCCGACCGTGATTTCCCAGGCAGTGCGCCGCTACGCTCAGTGGCCCCTCAGCTAGTGCCGTACAGGTCCTGTCCCAGAAGGGGACGGGTGCATCTCGCTCACCATTTTCCCGATCTCCTCGATAATGCGGCGCAGGTACTCGTCGTAGATGGACTCCTCGACGAACAGGCGGCCCGCGGCGATGCAGTTCTCGCCCTTGTTGAAGAACACACTGCTCATGCCCTGCGAACCGTGGACAGAGCCGCCGTCAACGATGAGCGCGGCACGCTGCCGATTGCAAAACGATTGTCGTGGTGCCGGGGACAACAGCCACTCATCTACCGTGCGCGCATCGGTTAGCATAGCGGCATTGCGACCAGGCGATGCCAGGGACGCTCGTCACCAACGTGTTGCAAGATGCGGGCCTGCGTAACTTTCAGTTGGCGATAAGGGACCGCCTGCCTGCTGTTTCCACATCTGGCAGCCCTGCAACTGACGTCACACGTGCACACTCCATCCCTGACACACACACATGCACACTCCTTCCCTGCGGGGCCCGGCACACACAGCTGCTGTCGCTGTCTGCCGAAATAAAACGACAGTCGTCTTGCAATCAATTCTGGCGTTCACAGGTGGCCACCGTCGCCCGGCGCGCCACGCGGCCGTTTTGGCGAACATCCGTCAGGGCACCGCGAAGGTGTTGGCCAAGACCCGTGAACGCAATCAACGTCATTCCACTGGAACGTTCCAACACGCTCCGCAGGTCCCAAACGAACCGAACTCCCACCACGGCAGCCGCACCGCTCACAAACGCGTGGCACCCTCCAGCAGCCTTTCAACATGATGTCCAGACAGCAGAAACGCATTCAAATACAGCTAGGATCCCGCCCACTGATCGGCGGTCAGGGCAGCCCGGGCTTCCGATCGGCGCCAAGCCGCGCAACCCACCATGCGGACGGCCTTGTCCAGGTCGGCGTCGGCGAAGATGACCAGCGGCGACTTGCCACCCAGTTCGAGCGAGGCCTTCTTCAGGTTGGACTCGGCGCACGACTTCATGATGACCTTGCCAATCTCGGTGGAGCCGGTGAAGCCCAGTTTGCGCACCAGCGGGTGGTCGGCGATCGCCTGGCCGCACTCGCCGCCTGCGGAGGAGCATCCCTCAGCTCACTCAGAGGAGAGGCCCCTCAGCTCACTCAGAGGAGAGGCCCCTCAGCTCACCCAGAGGACAGGCCCCTCAGCTCACTCAGAGGAGAGGCCCCTCAGCTCACCCAGAGGACAGGCCCCTCAGCTCACCCAGAGGAGCAGCCTCTCAGCTCACCCAGAGGAGCAGCCCCTCGCCTCACCCAGAGGAGCGACTCTTCAGCGCACCCAGAAGAACAGCCCCTCAGCTCACCCAGAGGAGCGGCCCCTCAGCTCACCCAGAGGAGCGGCTCCTCAGCTCACCCAGAGGAGCGGCCCCTCAGCTCACCCAGAGAAGCGGCCCCTCAGCCCAGCCGGCCACAGACCGTGTCGGTACCGGCCCAGCTATCCAGCAGCCTGTATCGCCGACTGGCATTGCCACTGGATCAACACACGGCAGCAACGGACCCCGGCCCTGCGCTTAGCTGGGCGCCCTGTTGGCGTCCCGACCCTGACCTCGCCCAAAAGGGACCCCGCCTCTATCCACACACAGTCAAGCCCGCTCTCTGCTGCCTGGGTTGACCTATTGGGCTTCGAGACGGTGAGGCTCTAAAACGTTCTTAAGGACTGCTATTTAGCGGGCAGAGAATTAAAGTGCGCGTTCCCCTCCGGGATCAGACGTCCCGGATATTTTCTGATCACAACAACCAAGATTGTAAACTCCAGCCAGCAATGTCCATTGCCAAGAGCCGACCGTGAATATTGTCTGGGAAGCTGTGTTATCCTGAGCCCGCCAGTCTGGCCGGCCAGGGTAACCACATCCCCCAGCGGGCCACTCCAGCCACGGCTACAACCCTACCGTCCTGACCACGTCCCTCAGCCGGCCACCCCAGCGCCAGCGACCTAACCCGCCGTCCTGACCACGTCTCCCAGCCGGCCACCCCAGCGCCAGCGACCTTACCCGCCGTTCTGACCACGTCCCCCAGCCGGCCACCCCAGCGCCAGCTACCTAACCCGCCGTCCTGAACACGTGCCTCCAGCGGGCCATCCCAGCCCCGGCTACATAACCCCGCTGTCCTGACCGGTGTCCGGGGCCTGACCACGTCCCCCAGCGGGCCACCCCAGCCCCAGCCACATCACTCCGCCCTCCTGACCGGTGTCCCGGGCTGACCACGTCCCCCAGCGGGCCACCCCAGCCCCAGCCACATCACTCCGCCCTCCTGACCGGTGTCCCGGGCTGACCACGTCCCCCAGCGGGCCACCCCAGCCCCAGCCACATCACTCCGCCCTCCTGACCGGTGTCCCGGGCTGACCACGTCCCCCAGCGGGCCACCCCAGCCCCGGCCACATCACTCCGCCCTCCTGACCGGTGTCCCAGGCTGACCACGTCCCCCAGCGGGCCACCCCAGCCCCGGCCACATCACTCCGCCCTCCTGACCGGTGTCCCGAGCCTCACCACGTCCCCGAGCGGGCCACCCCAGTCCCGGCCACATCACTCCGCCCTCCTGACCGGTGTCCGGGGCCGGTCGGCCCGACCAGCTCACCTGAGCCGGGCACAACGTTGATGACGCCGGGCGGAAAGCCGGCGTGGACGGCCAGCTCGGCGAACTTGAGCGCCGTCAGTGGCGACACCTGGGCCGGCTTGATCACCACCGTGTTGCCGGCCGCCAGGCAGGCGGCCATCTTCCAGGACAGCATCATCAGTGGGTAGTTCCACGGCGTCACCAGACCGCACACGCTGCCGGCAACGAGCGAGACGTGTGGGCTCAGGGTCCGACCCAACGACACACGGCCAGTCCGACCACATGCAGCGTCCGCCGCCGACGCCATCGACGCCTCGTCCGCTCGGTTCGCGTTTGGTGACGAAGTCTCAGTGGCGGTGCCTCAGCCCATCCGCCCGCGTTCGTCACACGTCACGCGTCACGCGTCTGCGTGTCTCACCCGATCGGCTCGCGCTTGGTGATGGTGAGGTTGTGGTTGGGCCGGGCGTTGTTGATGGGGATGGTCTTGCCCTGGATCTTGTCGCACCAGCCGGCGAAGTAGCGCCACGTGTCGATCGACATGCCCACGTGCGTCTTAAGCGCCAGCGTGTAGACGGCGCCCGAGTCGATCGTCTCGATGGTGGCCAGCTCCTCCTTGTGCTGGTCCATGAGGTCGGCCAGTCTGCGGCGCGGGGCAGGCGCGTCACAGCCGGGGCGAGGCTGGCGGACTCACGGCCGCCGCCGCCGCCAGAGACACGCACGATGCAGAGCGGTGCCAATGCCCCGGCATGGGAACAGGCCTGGTCACAGACACGTGTATGTGTAGCTGTTGGCACATGGGCTGTTACGAGCTGGCAGCAAGACAGCAAAAGCCCATGTTGATGGCGTCTTCCAATCGGTAACCAGCTAACAAATCTGCGTCACAACCCATGGCGCGATATTATACACCGGACTCGAGGACTGTGCCTGCAGCATGCTGCGGTAACTCTCTTAGCTGCCTGGGTTAGACTATCTAGGACGTTTAATGCCAGCTGATACAGTCACGTCGCTCTCATTTTATTGTTTACTTTTTGCGGGCTATGCTCCATACCGGAAATCAATATCTTGAGCGAAGCTTAGTAAAGCGTAACAGATGAGAAGCAACGCCCACGTGCAAAGAAACGCGGTTGCGCGTGTTAGCATAACGCAAACATTAACGCATGCGTGTCCACACGTCCACACAACTTAGTTGCGATCAACACATGTAAGTCATTAAAACACATCGCTAATTGGAACGCTAACGCAGAACAGATCGTATGGTCCACCGGCCTGTATGCAGTCCCTTGGGACGTGGGGTGTAACGATGCCCGACCTATAGATCTACGTCTGTCAACGCCACCTACTTGTACATGAGCGCGCCCCGGTCGCGAGCGTTCATCTTGCCCCATTCGCCTTCGGTGAACGCCACGTGCGCCGCCTTCACAGCGCGGTCCACGTCCGCCGGAGACGACCGCGCCACCTGTTGAACCAAATGAAAAGCTGAGATTGTCCCGGTCTCCGATGCTACTGCTCAGGCGCCTTGACAACACGCACGGCAAATCAACGCAGCTGGATGCAGGTATCCGTTACGAGCCGTTTGGAAGTAGCGCCTGCCTTGTGGTGACTGCTCCACCAACTCAAGGCCGCGCTCTCCTCAATCCTATGAGCCCAAAACACATCGACATTCAGTGAACAGACTGCGACGCGACAACGGGAGGCCGGCGCATATAGCCAATATTTTTAAGGAGAGCGGTACGGTACCTATCACAGATCCCACGCACACCACGAACAGGCAACACCAGCGCGTCTCACCACACAACTCTGAGACCTGCCACACGGGCTAGGTCAACATGGTCCTGAGCATCCCCACTCTCTAGACATCTATAACCTAACATCCAAAAAAGCTCAACTCGCCACTACAATGTGCCCTGGACTGGAATACGTGCCCGCCACATCTGACCGCATTTATCCAGTCCCCGCCCTTTGGACCCTGCAGCAGCTCATCATCCAAAGCCCAAGGGGCTGCCCGGCCCAGCGGAGAGCCCAGTCGAGCCCGCCCCACGCGGCAGCCCCGGGGGCGCCCGGCCCAGCGGAGAGCCCAGTCGAGCCCGCCCCACGCGGCAGCCCCGGGGGCGCCCGGCCCAGCGGAGAGCCCAGTCGAGCCCGTCCCACGCGGCAGCCCCGGGGGCGCCCGGCCCAGCGGAGAGCCCAGTCGAGTCCGCCCCACGCGACAGCCCAGGGGGCGCCCGGCCCAGCGGAGAGCCCAGTCGAGTCCGCCCCACGCGGCAGCCCAGGGGGCGCCCGGCCCAGCGGAGAGCCCAGTCGAGCCCGCCCCACGCGGCAGCCCCGGGGGCGCCCGGCCGCCCCCGGCGGCGCGCGCCACTTACGTCGCAGATGGGCTTCTCGTCGGCCGGGTTGATGGACGTGATCTGACGGCCGGTGGTGCTCTCGGAGAACTCGTTATTGATGAACACCTGCGCGGACAGCGGGCGGTCAGCTCATGGCGCGGCAAAACCTACGCGACTCTTGTCGACAGCCGCTCCACACATCAAACACAGCTCTGCAGAGTCGCGAAACACTCAAGGCGCGATCGTACGTGACATGCCATGTGCCTCAGACGCAATGCCATGCCAACCTATAAAAATAGTATGGCCCGCATTCCAAACGGACATACGGCACAACACGGCTGGTGATGGTGATCGGGGCTTAAGGGAGCGTCGACTACGATGGTCAATTCGCGCCCACAGCTGTTAACTGGCTGACGCGGCGTGTAAATGGCTGACATTCCTGTAAGTTGCAAATGAAAACAATTGACCTGTAACAACCCGAAGAAAGTCGTTGTCAAGCGTATCAGAAAAGATAACAGATGGGAGCATTTTGACTAAAATGAAAAAGGCGCTCTTCGATAAACTCTAGACATGTGCAAATAGTGTTGCAAACGGTGGGTAGCGCATTACGAAAACAACATTGCCGGTCTCCACTACACAACAGGTCGTCGTGAGTCGCATGCGTGTGGGCGATTCACATTCCGCGGTCAGTGCTCCTTGTCGTGCCTTGCGTGAACTCGACTACCATGGGCCTGTGTTTCCCTCATCTTAAGCTCATTGCCTGTCATGCTATTCCAGCAGTGTTGCCATTTGTCTTTTACCCCGCTCGCTATGGCCCGGTGCGAGTCTCTGGCACGAAGGGGCAGGCGGTGTCAACGTGATGCACAGGCCGCTCTCTCTTGCATCTGTATCCGCGGGCTCGTTACTAGCGACACCAGCATGGCTTGGCATCCAACGGAGCACCACCACCTTACCGACGCGATCCGGCATCTTTAGCCGAGCTAAAATATCCTGTGTAAGAGGACATAAAGACGAGGTAAGAGGACGCGTTAAAAGCTTTTAAAGCCAGAGAGCTGCTCAACGAATCCACAGAGTCCATTGCAAATGCTGTCACCAACTTCAATAAAAGAGAGCGTTTTCAGGTTGGTGACAAACTCAGGAAGTGTAAACTGAGGCGTGTTTCGGTAACGAAAAGGACCGCGTAGTGTATCACATACAAGTGCAGATACAGCGCCCACTTCCGTCTTGGAGCCATCTGTGCAAGTACGCTGAAACTCTGCGTACGATGCGATACGCCGCAAGGCCCTGGACCTACGAGCGTGTACCAGCACATCCGTTTTCTGACCGCTGACATAAATAAGTTCACTTTTAGAGTTACTAGCTACCAGGGCGGTGTGTATCATTGGGGCTTTACGACGCACTCAGCTGCTGAGGCTATATGGCGTCGACTGTCTCTCACCCTGTCAGGAAGGGCGGGCACCGCAGGTTTCCGTACCTCTGGTTTCCCAGACGCGTAGTGATTAACGCAGATGCGTTAACTACACCACCGGCACCCCGCTACCAGGGCGGTGTCAATCAGTGATTTGGTTTCGATGCACCCCGCAAACTAAAGCCGCTCGGTCGAAATCGCTTCTTAATAATGACGGCGTGTACGACCCTGTCCACCGTGAGGCAATGTTTCAATGGACATGGAAAAAGTAACGATCGGAGCTCCAGCTCATTTACATTCACACTCATAGGCGCTACCTCAAAGTCCGTGACAAGGGCTTCACCCCTGACAACCTTGAACCCTTGACCTTTGAACATTGACAATCATGATGCATATATAGTGACCTGATGGGGGAAGGAAATATCCATGTTGTTGACGTGCATCTTGATGGCGTCGTAAGTGAACTCTGGTTTAAGGCTGCCGCCGCGAGACACGAAGACCACCGTCTGGACAAAGTCGTCGAACTTGGAGGCCATGAACACGTCCTCGTTCTGCAGCTCAATCCCACTCCTCTGCTTCACATCTTCCAGCAGCCTGCAACACGCAAAGCACCAGAAATCATGACCCAATCCCTAGTTTTTCCGGCTGCAACCCACCAGCACTGCAGCCGGACAGGCAAACCAACAACGAAGATAAGCGAAATATCGTCGGCACAACTTTACGTCACCGAATCGCCTACCTGACAACGTCCATGCTGCCGGCGCCGGCGGCGAAGAAGTCGGTCTCGTCAGCCACCTCGATCTTCAGGATGTCGGCCCAGGTGCGCCGGAGCGCGTCCGAGAGGGCCTGCTCCTCGGCGGTCAGCTCCAACCGCTCACGCGCCTCCTCCGCCTGGCCGTACCGGGCCGCCTGCACCATCTTGCCTGCCACAGAGAGCCGCGCCACCGACACCTGCCGGCAGGTCGCAGAAGCTCACGCTCGCCGCACTGCGCAAACGTCCGAAGAAAACACCGTACGGCTCAGACACAAGCCACACGGTGCAGCCATCTGCAGATACCACCACATGGCTCACACACCACGGTACGAGCCGCACGGTACAGCCATCTGCGCATGCCCCCACATGGCTCAGACACCACGGTACCAGCCGCACGGTACGGCCATCTGCAGAAACCATTGCGTGACTCATACACAAGCCGCACAGTACAGCCATCCGCAATAATCGCCGCGCTGCTCACACATCTCACTTATCACTGATGGCTGCCGGCCCCACCTCAGCACCCTCACGCATCTCACACGGCTGACACGCGTCGCACGTGGCCGACACGCATCTGACAAGGCTGACACGCGTCTCACGCGGCTGACACGCATCTGACACAGCTACCACGCATCTCACACGGCTGACATGCATCTCACACGGCTGACATGCATCTCAAACGGCTGACACGCATTTCACACAGCTACCACGCATCTCACACGGCTGACACGCATCTCACACGGCTGACACGCGTCTCACGCGGCTGACACGCGTCTGACAAGGCTGACGCGCCCGTCGTGAGCGGGGCCAAATGGCTACATGCATTAACCCCGCGACACCGCCACACCGCCTGCGACCTCAGCCCCAGGCCACGCGGTCACGGCTGCGTCGCTGGGCGGCACGCACCATCTTTCCGTCGGATCCGGTGAGGATCAGCCCATGGGAGCAGATGACGCCCGGGCGGTCGCAGCCCTCGATGGCCACCTCGGTGCCGTCGGGCCGCGCGCCCGAGAACCGCTTCGATCCGTACAGCTTGGTCTCCTGCCCATCCATCACGATCCACGCACCTGTGAACCCACGCCGGTGATGTCTCCGTTCTCAGCCCCCCCCCCCCTCGTCAACCAATCCTCTTAAAATTGCACAGCCTAACATGGTTTGCAACGCGATGAGTCAGTCATCTAAAAACAGAACTACGTGAATTTGGAAGGTAACAAAATGCTACATTCTCTTAGAGCAGTCATAAGTTTAACAAACCGTATCTAAGCATTTGAGCGCGGTCCAGGCCCCCAGAGCTGAGGGAGATATGCGCGGATCCACCTCACGGGCAGACCCCTCTATCGGCGACTAGCGGCCATGTAGGGAACACGAACACCCGGCTGACCTCTGTAGCGACCCAGCGTCTCGCTGGTCGGGCCACGGAGCCAGAGCGCCACCAAAGACGCTGCACCTATGTAGGCCGTCAAACTGACCACAGGTCGACCGGCTGAGTCGGGCGCCGGCTCGGCCGAGCTGCCAAGCGGCCGGGGAGAGCTGCCGGCGGGCACCGGCCGGCCCATCAGCGGCGGCGCCCACGCACCCGGCGAGAGCTGCCGACGAGCACCGGCCGGCCCATCAGCGGCGGCGCCCACCGCACCTGGCGAGAGCTGCTGACGGGCACCGGCCGGCCCATCAGCGGCGGCGCCCACGCACCCGGCGAGAGCTGCCGACGAGCACCGGCCGGCCCATCAGCGGCGGCGCCCACGCACCTGGCGAGAGCTGCTGACGGGCACCGGCCGGCCCATCAGCGGCGGCGCCCACGCACCTGGCGAGAGCTGCTGACGGGTACCGGCCGGCCCATCAGCGGCGGCGCCCACGCACCTGGCGAGAGCTGCTGACGGGCACCGGCCGGCCCATCAGCGGCGGCGCCACGCACCTGGCGAGAGCTGCTGACGGGCACGGCCGGCCCATCAGCGGCGGCGCCCACGCACCTGGCGAGAGCTGCGAGAGCGGGCTGACCTGGCACGTCGTCCGGCCATCAGCAGGCGGCGCCCACGCACCTGGCGAGAGCTGCTGACGGGCACCGGCCGGGCCCATCAGCGGCGGGCGCCCACTCACCTGTCGAGAGCTGCCGACGAGGCATCGGCCTGGCCCGTCAGCGGCGGCGCCGCACGGCAACCTGGCGAGCTGGTCAGGCCGCGGATAAAGTTGTGGATCTCCTCGGCGGGGGACACGTTCCAGCTCCAGCCGCACCAGCTCCTTCTTGTTGGGAATGGATCATAGGTGGCGCCCCTCCTCTGGCTGCGTCTCGCCGCGGCGCCGTGGCCCGCCGACACGCGGTTCACCGCGTCCGCCTGACGAGCGCGGCGGGTCAGCCGGTCAGGTCAGACGTCGGGTGAGGGTCAGGCCAGGTCAGGTGAGGTCACATGTCAGCCAAGTCAGGCCGCGTCACGTGGAGGTGAACTGCCCGGAATCGGATCATATACACCGGCTGGCCACGTCAGGTCACGGGGTCATGCATCGGCCTGGCCAGGCATCCGTTCCTCGACTCGATCAGGCCAGGTCCACTGCGCCGAAGGTCAGCTGTCTGACAACATGTGTACCATGGACAGTGCAGCTGCCGCGTCATTTCGACAGGCCGGATTTCACGCATTTTGTCGCAGTCCGCTGGGCGCGCCGAGGCATGGCGCGGCGCGGCACTCACCATGGCCTTGATACCCTCGGGGTACATGAACTTGTTGTAGAGCGTGTCGACGGTGTCGTCCGGGTCGACGTCGCAGGCCTTCTGCGACAGGATGGGGCCCGTGTCGAGGCCGTCATCCGCCCAGAAGATCGAGAAGCCGGCCTTCTTGTCGCCGCACATCAGAGTCCTGTGTCATCGGATCAGCCGTCGGAGTCCGGAGTCCGGAGCACCACCGGCGACGGCGTCGACAGCGGACCGACGCGCGCCGCAGACACATGACGTCACAACAGACGACAGGCGTGTGACATCGCGGGTCAGACGTCCGCAGGAGCTGAAGAGCCGGCAGCGCTGGGCGAACGACCTTGAGGGGCTGGGACTGACCAGGACGCTGGGATGGCGGCAATGGGCTTATGGACTGTAGTTGCCAGCTACGTTCATGCCAAATTCAGTAAGTTGTTGTACTGCTGCACTTGAAATCCTTTCCTAATTCTTATAGCACAGCTCACTTCTACTCACTAATTTGTTTTCCTACCCACGTTGTTAGGATCTTTCTCAATCCCTTACTCCACATTTTTTTTTTAGGAAAGGTACCTTGCATTAGGCTCTGCGTTTTCCTACACCCTCCCGTAATTTGCTTACACACTCGCAGCATTCGTGAAGAGCAATGACATGGCGGCGCCCATTCAACATGAAACAATACGCTGAACGGAGGAACAATACACTGAACGGAGCAAGTAATGTAATTCCGAAACGTGTTCTTTCACTAATTATTCCCTGACTTGGCCTGTCTCAATGAGCTCTGACATTTCGTGGCAATTGCTTTCTCATCCCACGACAGACGGTCCGAATACAATACTGAAGCACCTCACTAAATGGGGAACAAGTGTCCTAGCATTTCACACAATACGTCAGCGATATCACAGTGACGCCTCTTGGCTACGCGCAAACACAACATTTTATCAAACTGTCCCTAGTGGACGGTTTTTCTGATCTTTTTTCGTCGGCCATGAGCGTTCAAGGTGTCATAAAAACCGCCATCCTTGGCCGCTTTCTATCGCGCAGACGGGCAAAAACCTCCCCAACCAACGGCGGCGTCAGACAAAAACTGGAACCGTCTGCTACCCGACAATTCACCGCTTGTCCGGACCACCGCGGCGGCAGCAGCGTGTACACATGCAGCGAGGAACATCGGCAAAAACCGAAACATGCAGGCTCTGGTAATGGGACCAAACCCTGCCATTGTTGCGGTCAAGGTAAACACCCCTCACGGGCTTCAACGTTACGAGGCATCGGTTAACAAGTGAGCTTAACATTGAAGCTGAATTGTGCAATATTAAAAAGCAATGCAACAGAACACCAGCAAGCTTAACCTTGGTCACTGCCACCGCGGCCGGCCGACGACCTCTGACCCTCTGAGCGGGCCCGTACCAGTTGATGGAGCTGGCGCCGCGATGGCGCGGGAGCAGCGACGGGTGGTAGCAGATGCTCTGGTGGCGCGGCGCGTTGATCACCTCCATCGGGATGAACTGGCTGCAGAAGGGCAGCACGTTCAGCTCGGCGTTCACCGAGTTGTACTTCTCCAGCACCTCGGGTAGCGCCACGCCCTTCTTCCGCCACGACTTGAACTTGAACACAGGGACGCCGTCGGCGGCGGCCGTGGTCGCTGCCGGACGGAGGGCGGGTCAGAGTCGCCTCCCGGTTCCCCGACCTCGCACGCACGTCACGCGGAGGGGTGCCACGTTTGTCAACACTGGAGAAAGCTGGGGCCAGCAGAGACTGGCTCCGGCACGAACTGCATGCTAAGTCGGTGGACTTTCCTTCAGCCTTACATACGTACGAATCTAGCAGTCAGGATTTCTATACCAGGGTACCAGCGGCGGGTACTAAACTAGCACCGAAGATACCAGTGCGGCGCCTAAGCTGGCGATGTCGGGACTGTACCGGGACCACAGGCTGTCCGCCTGTGCTCGATGCACTGAAAGCTGGCAACAGTGACCACAACAGCCAAACGCTGCTGACCCCAGGCAGGAAGTCGATGACTCTTAAGTTTTTTTCTTTATTGCCGAAAATCTTGGACTTACATTGCTCCCCAGATGTATCATGCATTCGTTGGTTAAAAAGTGTCCAAAATGTTTTGGCGACAAAAATGTACTACAAATTATGTTTCATTTGGAGCACTAATATTTCATAGGTTTAACTATGGACCGAATCCATGTAACTTCATGCGTAGATTTTATCCCATATAATTCCATTTACGGCAAATGTGTACACTCATACACGTGGGCGAGACAAGTAGGTAGGGAGCACTCTTGTTATTTTACCCTTAGGTATGACGCAGCCTCGAAACAAACACCAATGCAAAGCTCGATACCTCAGGAATCCAACAATTTCCGGTTTTGGCCCGTTCAGGTCAAACAGCAACGTTGCAGTCGGAGTGAACACCAGTCGTTCAAAATGATAGTAAGGAGCGCCAGCTATCGACTACATTGGTAGGTGTGGAGGAGGGGGAGGGTGTCGGCAGCCTGGATATTTAATGCCTTTTCACAGCCCATACTTTATTGCAATTCGTATAATCGTAATGCCAAATTAGCCAATTCTTGGAACCCCGCATTCTTGTAGCGGGGCCGAAGCCAGGCGTCCATCAATTTGCCAAGGTTTAAGTCACGTTCCACAAACGGCATGCCAGGAACGCCATTGCGTCATTGCCAAATTCATTTCATATTGTCCAATTCAGTCTGCCACTCAAGTGCGAAACGATGACTGAGAACACCCTACTCAAAGTTTTCATTGCACGACACATTAATTGGAAAAAGGAATGGTCAAAATGCGACCTTGTGAAAACTGAGCGCTATGCAGTCAAACGTGATAGGGCGCCGTGTTACTAGAGTTCAGATCAGCGGCTGCGGAGAGGTTACCCCCCCCCCCCCTACCCCTTCCCAAGACGTAAGTCTCTACAGCATCTTCATTTCTTCGTAAACACAGCGAATGGAAAGGTTAGAAACGTCCCGTGACGACGGAGTCCTATGCTATTCTTCGGCAATGAGCACACCAACCACGACACACCGGGGAACGGGAACCTCGACACGCCCACCAGGACCAGCCGAACCCCAGAATACGACAGACAACTATGAGATCATGGAGCCGTCTGCGGGGAGTAATACGAGACATGTTGCATCAGGCCCTCAGCTCCGGGCCACGGGGGCCGTTGCCATGGGCACATGACGGCGCTGCCTGGCCGGTAGCCCGGAGGACCGATCGGCTCCAGCCCAACACCGCAAAGCTTATGACCAGGCGCCCGCCGGCCCAGCGGCGTCCGCAGGACTCCGCTCGACCCACGGGGGAGCTGAAATCGCCGCCGACAGGCCAGCGCCGTATCTGTGCCGCTCCTGCACGGCAATGCTTCAATGTTCCACCCCGTGGTAACATCGAGACATCGCAAGGAAATAACATGCGACTTTAAGATTGAATAGCGTTCCTTGACCGGACGGAGCGTAACGACGCAAAAGTCCTGCTGGCGGGTCTCGATGCGGCGCAGCTACCGATCTGTTTATAACGCGCGCCACGCCCACCACTAGACGCTGACACGTCGGATGTGATAGGCCACGCCGCCAGCGCGCCCGCACACCAGGGGACGGCGATAAACAAATAACTGCGTCATGGCTATTCATTGAGGACCAGTTTGGTGGGAAACTATCGGGATTACGGACGTTTTGCACGGCCCCTGTATGCCCCGTGTATGATTGCTCCGTCGGCTTTTTCAAGTCAGTGCAATCAGTGCATCGATCAATCAGTCAAAATGACGTGCATCTCGCCCTCGTATCCATGGCGAACCAGATCGTCCATATCTGTTCGTTTGTCGTTTCGCGAGGTTTCGGTCAGATCTGACGATCAGCATCGGGTTGACGACAAAGCGCCGACACGTGAACGCGGTCTTTTCCTCGCCGCGACGCTTAAACCCACGTGCCACCAACATCTCGACTGGATTATCCGATCGGAGCCAGACGGCAGCTCCGCGAAGTGCCTCCGGTTGGTAACCCCGCACCCGGTTGGCGCAGGTGCCATGACACTTCAAGGCCAGTCGCTAGATCGCAGTAACCAGTAAAAACCGGACTCGACCGGATCGGGCTGGTCTGGTCTGGACCGCCCCACCGACAGCCATGGTCACCGAGATTCAAAGCGCTCGTGCCACAGTATAATATGCAAAGTCAATGCGTTTGTAAAATGCATCGAACGACAGCATACAGGACATCTTGGATTAATGCATTGCATAGACAAGTTAGGGTGGGACACGAATCTCGTTAAAATGCGTCTACAAAACTTTCCACACCACGCAAACGACGAAGTCCTATTCGATTACTGCAACTTACGGGAATTTCTGCTAGCGGAATGTGATTTATAGTGAGACTGTCTAGACAACAGCATGTCTGATAACAAAAAAAATCGAACTACATGCTACGGCTAAAGCGAGCATGTAGTTCGATTTTTATTTAGCATTCGATTAGCATTGTCCCTCAGTCACATGTCAAAGCCCCGTCGGGAAGACGCGCATACCCTTCTACACGCATACACTTCGAGCGCACATTAAGATTGCATCGCACAAACCAAAACATCGCATGCGCCACACATTTGACAGCTACATGATATATACACCATCAGCGTAGTGCGAGATAATTACTGCAAGCCGTTCATGACTGACAATCAATCAGAACAGTCGCAACTCCTCGCCCTGGGACGGGACCGAGCTGCCCATGTGGCCTCCCTGTGGGGGGGGGGGGAGGGGGAGGGGGCGCAGCGTCCTGGGTGTCCGTGCTGCGTTCACGGGCCGAACCAAGACAGGTCGACCACTGCTTACGGCAGGAAGAACCCCGACTCTTTCCCGACTTAGGACGGAAGGATCGGCGTGCTGTCTTGCTGGTGAAAATCGTACTGACAGGACACTCGACTTTCCTAAATGCCTTCATAACAAACACGCGAGTGCACGGTCAAAGACCCAAATGTATACGCTACACTGCTGGACCGCGGTCAGCACTCACAATTACGCACAAATTTCACCGATGTCAGGGACAGAAAACGGAAACCGGCCATGGAAACCAAGTCCATACCGTCCTCCTCCTCGCTGGAGCTGTATGAGGACACCCGTCTGCACCCCGTGCAGGCGGGCGGCCACCGGGCCCTCTCGGACTCACCGACCGGGTCCTCCCGGGAGCCCTGGTCGGGCACGGTGAACACGCCCACCACCGTGTGGCCATCCTTCCGCAGCAGCTTGTACACCTCGCCGGCGAACGTGCTCTGGCCGATAATGGCCACACGAAGCTTCTCACAGCTCTGTGGAAACCAGTGAACAATGTCATCTTCAGGTTTACACATGCTCGAAGTTGTAACACAAAAGGTGTCTGCGTTAACCGCTGAACGTCTGGGAAGCCGGAGGTTCGGGGTTCGATTCCCCGCGGTGCCGCCCTTACCACCAGGGTGAGAGGCAGGCGACGCCATATAGCCTCAGCAGCTGAGTGCATTGTAAAGCCCCAATGACACAAGTTCCAACATATGTGATAACGTCCTCTGACAATGATTCAGGACGCTGCTTGGGAAACTGAGGGCTCAAGAAATCCATGTTTCAGTGTTCATAACAAAACAATGTGCAGCATTGCTCACAAAGTACAACTTATTACTTGATGGCAAGGGTGACTGTCCTTTGTGCTACAGTTCCTTTTAGACTGGGTCAGGTGGGTGGCAGAGTGAGAGGTGGGCCAGCCCAGCATACTGGATATGATACTTTTCTTTAGGAATTAAAGGTGGGCAGCACATAAATACCCACACCCACAGTTGGCTGGGCCTGACACTTTGTGTCTTTTGCCAGTTGGTTTCTGAAGAGTCAACTACAAGATTGGACTTACACAGGATCAGCCCTACCCTGAGCAGAAGCCTAGGTAAGAACAACCCATGGCTTGTTATAAAATATGCATTGCATGATGATGTATGGACCATGAGAGTGTAGGGATTATACAAAAACTTATAATGTGAATAATAATCAAACTATTATGGAGAAGTGTAACATGCAACAAATGTATCTGCTTTAGCCAAAAGCTTCACAGCAAATACCAGGTAAGTGGTGTACTGAAATATCCTATGTGAAACAGCCAATAGCATAGTTAATAGCTGTCACTTATTGGAACAGACAGCCAAAGGAAAAGGCACATTTATTACTAGTTACTACATTGGCTTAGTTTCATTCTAGGCCATTTGTAAAACATGGAAGTGCAGGCTAGTCAATTTACCTTTCAGATACCCTGAAAACATTTTCTACACATAAATTATTTACCTTTCAGATACCCTGAACACATTTTCTACACAGAAACTAAGCCACCTGATGTTTTCTTCAGATAATGTTATGGTCAGAGTTGTCATAACATACAGCCAGCGACATGGCCAGTGACATGAATGCCTAAGTGATCATAGGATAAACCATCCTGCCCAACAACCAAATTGCACCAGGGATTAAGGACAGGTCATGCAATGCCATTACATGAATATCAGGCAGAAAACCTTTAATTCACTTATCAGGAAAGTTTGATGTCTACTCCAATCACTTGAAACAGTTTAACTATTGATCATATATATTTATGTAAGAAGAAAGGGCATCATGACTGAAACTGAACTCACCTTGAGTTAGACACGCAACATGAAATTATAAAATTTAACACTGATCACATATATAGCATAAAAGCTGATGGCAGCCTCATTTTCAGGCCAATGCCCTGCATGCATGACTGTAGAGCTTAAGAAAATGTTGTCAAAATTTCTGCATACAGCAGGGGCAGTGCCACCTGCTACATTCTTACATAAGCAGAGGATACAATGTTGACATGGGACCTTATGTCACATGTTGACTGAGACAGAACCCAAATTGTTTTACAAATGTATGATGCCCTGCATCATGCTTACCCTTGATGTCGAGAAGGTCCTTGCACCTTTGGGAATAACCCCGTAAAGGCCTAACAGTCGCATCATCTTGTGGGTTCAGAGTAGTACCCGCGTAACTACAACCTGCCACCTTCGCCGGGCGCCTCGATAGACACCACACGCTTCCAGGCCAATACTTAATCCAAGTGAGTGCAAGACCACCACCGCTTCACAGACACGAGCGACAACAACACCCCTGTTTAAAACTAAGCGCTTATTCCAGGCAGATCACCTGTAATTTACGAATGATAACCCCACTCGCGGACCACACCATGGACCAGCGGGACCGGCCGCCCTCCTCTCAGCAGACGTCACTGCACTATAAATAACTTGCGCGCCATGGAACGCCGCCTCCGCGCCGTCCTCCGAAGCTCACTTTATAGTACTGCCACAACCGTCAAAACATCAGCCGGGGAGAGACGACGAACCGAATGTCAAAGTACCACTTATTACTCGGTCTTTCTCTCATAACTTGTCGGTTTAATGCTGTCACATGTCTGCTTTAAAATTGTCCCTGTTTATTTAACGATGTAAAGAGCAAAATTATGCTATTAATACCTAAATAATTGTCATGTTTTTGGCAGTGTCTAGCAAAAACATGATAATGTTTTTGCTCTTTGACCTGGTGGTGCGAATGTGGCGAGTCGACATAGCAAAAGTAAGATTTATCCGCCCAATAAGCAAACAAATTAAAACAATCGGTGTCAAAGGTTTTCAAACACAAGTCATAGCACACAAGCCCAAGCAACACCAGCATTGATGTTCTAGACGGTGTTCCTTTTCATGCAACCTCGCCGACTGCAAAGTTTAATTTCGCATGCTCTGAACTTGTCCCATTCTCCTCCCACGTTTATGGTTTACGCACCCACGGCGGCAGGGCCCAGACTGAGCCGACGCAACAGTTGTCTAATTTGTTCTTCCATGAATGAGTGACACGTTCTGACTTAAAACAGCGCATTTCCAAGCCTGAAAAATCCTAAACAAAGGGAGCAATCCGTCTTAAACAATTACGTTCGTTTTCTTTGCACGTGGCATTATGGACACATTTGCAATTGCGAGCGTCACCGTCAAGAGTCTGGCACACCTTTTTTGGATCCCTGTTAAGCCAAAGCTTATATAGTGAACAAATATTGTAACATAGAGCCATCCACTGGCACAAAGGTAGCTGATAAGCGACAAGGAAGAACACGGATTCCCTAGTTCTTCGACCTTAACGGCTTTCGTTTCAAACTATCCAGTGATGAGCCTGTAAATAGTTCACCATGATAGAACATTAGGCCATCAGCACAATGCACCACACGGCCAAATCAGCCGACCACACTGCCAGACAGGAGTATGCAGGCCTAATGCCAGTATTTTCTACAGGGTGATCAGGAGAATTCACTTTTCAACAGTGCAGCGCATTTAACCGAATTCTGCAAAATCGCTCAAAATATAATGTATACCTCTTAGCTCTGGGTTGGGGACATGACCTCATCGCTTCGTGCCCGGCAGTAAGAAATGACTGGCAAAATGACTCCCGCGTCAAACTTGAAGGGCATTGAAGACGTGCTTCCCTGAACAGTAATGCTGTGACCTACCATGGTTTTGATGGTCTTCCCGAGAGCGTCGCTTATCAGACAGAAAGACACAAAGTGTTCATGCGTTTCAGTTTCGCAGATCGTTTCCGTAAAAAATTAAATGGGGGCGGCAGCCCGAACAGCCCGGCACGGAAATGCTGTTAGAAAAGCCGCAGCAAGGGATTATGAACGATATTCCAACAGCCTTTATCAGAGAGCAGCTATCAAATCGCAATTTTGGACCAAAAATGGTTTGCTAGATTTGGGCAAGCAGACTGCGTAGATCTACAACTTCGCCCATCACGAAACACCACTGCATTGGCCGTTTTCAAGTTCCTTTGAATGTACTCATCGACATTAGTAGTCCCACACATTGCATCATTGATTCGAGGTGTCGGGCGGAACAGAACTTGAAGCCGAAACCGGTCATCACGTAAACATAGATCGGGGCGATGCCATGACGTCCCAGCGAAGCCCTGCATCCAGGAATCTGACGGGACGTGATTACCGGGCGGGCGGCGATGCCGCAGACGGCGGCAATGGCGCAGCGCGCGCTGGCCGCCGTCCACGGCCCGCTCCGAGCCCAAAATAAACAGCGCCCTGCAGCCGTGCAGAGGCTCGACTCGGACGCGGGGCTCGCGCCGCGCCAGCCACGGCCGCCAGCGCCGTCCGCCGCCCTCGTCGCCACTCACCGTCATCTCTGGCAATCAGCAGGGGTGTGGTACGGCCGTCCGTGCTCAAGTGCTCGGCTGCAGTGACAGGAGCCACGATCGGACGCCTCCAGTTACACCGACGGGCTCACTCAGCTGCTCCGGGCCGGCAGACGCGCGACAGGCCCTCCGCGCGGCACGCCGAGGAAGGGGGAGGGGACGACCAGGCCCTCCTCGCGCCCGGCCCGCCGCGCCGCTGCTGTAAACAGCGCCGACCTTGAGCCGCCGGCGTCATGGCCCCAGCGACCGCAGCGGAGGTATTCGCGAGTACGCGCGGCACCTCGGGGACCGGCCGGCGCTCGCCGTAGTCAAGGGGCGGCAACAAGGGGGGCCGGCTAAACCCCCTCGAACATTAACCGAATCGCTTCGCGTGTTGACAGAAATAACCAAAATGTCTATAAACGGCTAAACGATCCACCAGTTTCGGAGGGCTCCCACTCCACTGCTAAGAGTCTAGCATACATATTCATGAGCTATTTTTTATCGCTTCAGATATGGACACCGTTTTGGTGCAAATACAATTCTTTTTGTTCATAGATTTCGATGAATTTTGTGAGCAGTGACGACAGAGCCATCAATTCAACAGATTTTGACACTTACTAACTTAAAATGTTATCTTGTTTTTCCTGAGCTGACAGAAAAGCAACGTTCCGAACAGTGGGTGTCGGCCCAAACAAGTACGCAAACAACACCGGGCATATCGGCGACTTTGCGCCATGTCTGGTTGCAATGTCATAGGCCAAACACCGCATAATGGGAGTACCACTCACATAATGCACTACACCGTCCGCTCCCTTTGGGTTTCCGCTGAAGCTAAAACTTTGCAGAATTATCACGCCGTAAAAAGCTCCCGACAAACAGAAGGCCACTGAATGGAAAGGAGGGAGCATCCCATGTCTTTCTGCTTACCTTACCCGAGCATTGTTTACTAGACGCGATGTTTTTCGCCCCACATCCCCAAACAACATTGTTCGTTTTTGGACGTTGAGCCACGTCTCCAATGTTGTTTTGATCCTAGGATAACATCAGATACTTGAACCCGTCTCACCAGCTGCAATCAGTGGCGCTGGCGGAGAGTGGTGCACAGGAGGCACGTGCCCCTTCCCCGCCTAGGTCCTTGAAACCGATGATCAACGACCTGATTGACGGGCAGAAATGTCCGAGAGGCTAGTTTGAGGTCGTGTTCGGGGGCCCGATCCGCAGAGATAGGCCCTCAAATGCCAGTCAGAGAGCTCTTTGCGCCGATCGGACCTCCTGAGGTTACTAGAGACCCTGTGTCAGTCAGGCATCACCAGTGCCGCACAAACTGCTCCGTGCTGTATGGGTGTGAGCGACGACTTCCCAAGCTAAGACGAAGCCAGAGTCGGCGATGTGCAGGCCTGTAGGCCAGGGCCTTAAATGTACCTCAAGGGGCTTCTTTCACCGATTGGGAAACCTCTGGGACACTGCGGGCCTCTAATTCCGCCAGAGACCACAGATCTGAATCACCGAATCGGCTCCGTGTTGGTCTAAGCTCTGGGACCCATTTCTTAACAGGAACTAAGCCGGGGACCGGGTTTTACATTAGTAAGTGTCCCTGACACACTGAGGGGCTCTGTGTCGGTCAGGAGCCCACAATGCCTGACAGGGGGTCTAGCATCGGATGGAGGTCCAAAAGTCGCTGGGGGAATATATGTTAAACAGAGACAGAGACAATACCCCAGAGGACCGACGCCGCGTGCCTAGGGAGACTGCAACGCCGGGCGCAAGGGTTTTTGTTCCAAGACTTGTGAGCATGCGTGTCCAGCATACACGTAAGAACGTTTCAAAACGTGTGGCGGGGGGGGGGGCAAGCTCAGGGTGTACTTCCGCAACTTTTTCTGGAAAGCAAGCCCGATTACCGGGAGGGGGGGGGGGAGGGTAGCGATGGAGGCTGTTATCGCTCTTGATTCAAATGTCATGGCTGCTGTGCTAGATATGCATCTAGAGCTGATTCTCACTGGTGCACAGTCTTGTCTATTCGACTTATCTGTCACTTGGCAAATAAGGCTATCCAGCTTCCCAAAATTATTCGTCACCATTTTAAAACTGTTTTTCCTGGGGAGGCGGACTTCCACGGGCAGGTATTTTGGGTCATTGAGGAAGCACATGCCTCCGCCGTGTAGATGCCAAACTACGGCCTGGATATAGGCTGGTAATAATTTTTAAAGTGGATCGATGGCTCACAGTGTCCGACATTTTTTTTTTCATGCGCCTTCATTTCGCTGGCTGCTTTTCAAGAGACTTGGAGCAGCATTTTAGGCGGACACAAATTCGGGAGCTTGAAAATGCCAGAAATAATGTGACAAAAGCCAAAAGACTGGAGATTCTATCTTAAGGACCAAGCCACATAATGAGACCCATCTGTCACATGTTCCTTATCTGGGCCCTGCTCCTGTCCGCCGTCGGTGGCCACTGCCCTGGCCCGAATGTCTCCCGCATGACTGACTGCGAACTGATCGTATGGCTGCTTTGTTGCATACTTTTGGATCAGCGTTACTACTGCATGGTGTATGAAACATGTGTTGGACACCTGCAACAGCATCTTTTTCCGAATGATCTCCCCTTACACCCCAGCATCGCAGAAAAACAGCATCCGGGAAGCTGTCTGGCTTAGGTATGAACTGGCCCAACGGACACTTCAATGCCCATCATGCAACGTATACGACTTGATCTGCTTTTGTGTGTAGGCAGAGGCGTGGTCAGGACCTTGCCCAGGGGGAGCACAAGGTTGACAAAAGCCCATCTTGTGGTGATCCCCCAAACATCCCCGGTTATAGCTTACTTGTTAACAAGTGACACGGTTTTCTTCGTTTTATTGTTATTTTTACCTTGTGACCAAGACAGAAACCAGGAGCTACCGTGAGCTCAATTCTGCTTGTATTTTGAGGTCAACAAACTGCAGAAATCAGACGTTGATCTACTGCATGGAATAAACCACCGGCGCTCTTAATCTATAATGGTTGGTTGACTCTTTCTAAGCCGATAGAATTCAGAAGATTTGTCAGATTTTTATCTGGATTCTGCAGACGTTGAGGGCATCGCAAATGTAGATTGTAGATCGATATGTTTGATCAAAATTTGAAGATGAAAATTTGATTCCAGATCGAGTGGTCAACAATGTGTATAAACATGGCCAAGCCATCTTTGAAAATGTTCACCTTTCAGTCAGAATCGATTAGTGATACAATTCATGTGATGCGTTTTTTTAACATGCTCGCTCGCAAATTTTAGCAACAAAAACCTCGACACCGGGGGTTGCAGCCTCCATAGTCCGCTGAGCGTTAGCCCAGTAGCTAATTCTTAGCCGTGGCCCACCGGTGGACGAAAATGGGTGTGCAATTTTTAGACTAACGAAAAGAACGGATTGGTCCTTACAGCACCGTGAGTGGAGCTGGATTATGGTGATTGAACTGGACGAGTAAAGGTAGCATCTCTTTTTTTCGTGTTTTTGCAGCTATTCATCTATTCAGAAGACAGATTAACACGGCGCCCGCCGTCTGGTGGCACTTGCAGTGGCCGAAACTTTTCGGTTTTACGGAAGTTGCAGCCCAGATCATCCTTGTTCTTGGTCTCGAGGTTGCGGGCCGGCATGCTCAAGCCTTTTGATGTAATTTGTTTCAATAATACATTCTGAAAAACTTTCTCAAGCAAACATGACGTGACCCTGCTCGTTTTTTAAGCCAATTTCGAGCCACCTTTTCATTAATACGAGACCCCACTCTGCTCAACAATGAGACCCCTTATTTCCTTTCGAGCAGGGGGCCTCTCGGCTAGAAAACCAGGGGTACATTACCGTTTCTGGTCAAGTGCTGAAGGGTCATTCCGTCCCTTCGCTGAGTGTCTTCTGGCTATCATCCTGGTGACACGGGGTGGGATCTCTTGGTCGATCCGGAGGCCATTAGGATATATAAACTCACATTGTTCCCATCCCTGACACGGGAGGCCTTCTGACCCGCGCGTTTAGCCCCGGATCAGCACAGGAACCCTCATTGACGTAACCACATCCCTGATCACCGAAGGTAGTCCAATAATTGTCACAAAGGCTCCAGTTCCGTGTTTTTCTGTGTTCTTCATATATATTGAGTTCTCCCTGACCGTAGATTAGAAATAAAATGGGGTTCCCAATTTGTATTAACATGGCCAACCCATGTTTGTCTTAAGCTGCTCAAGATCCTGTCAGAGCTGATTACTGATCAGAAAGCTGCGTAATATGGCCTTGAACATGCGCGTTCGTAAGTCGGCAGCAACAGCCTCGACGCCCTGCGTTGCAGTCTCCAGACCGTGGGGCGTCGGCCCTGTGGCTGTAAAACTGAGCGATGGCCAGTGAGCAAACGAAGAAGACGACACGTCTTAAGGGCTGGTGAACTACGTAAATCGGCATGCGTGTTTAATGTGTTGCAAAGGTAAGCCAAATGCAACCTTAATCTGAAAAGTGGGGGGGGGGGCAGTTCACATTGCTGGCCCCCCACTTTTCAAATCGGGGGAGGGGGGGGGGGCATGGCCCCCCCGCCGGCCTGTTCCTACGCCCGTGGTGTCCAGAACTATGTTATGTATTATTTTTCAGAACTCACCTCCGAATTAACATTGGCCGCTCACCGTGAAAATGTGTTAGCTATGTTAATACAAATCTTTAACCCTATTGAATCCAGGATCCAAGCTCACTGAGTATGTTAATCAATCCAGTCAATTAAGCCAACCTACTTTCGCCGGTATCTCTGTACGGCTTAGAAAGTTCTGGTGAAACCCGTGTGCGCTACCGATTAAGAAAGATTCCACTGAACCTTTGTAAAGTGAATAACGCCGACGGTTTATTGCTTGCAAGATATTAATTCGCTGTTTATTCAGTTTGTCGACTTCAAAACACGAGAATCATTGCATCTGCCAGTGACTGCTTTGGCTTTTTTTCCAGTTAAAGCAGTTAAAATACAAAGCGACGAAAATTGTGCAGCTCGGAATCAAATGGGCCAAATTTGGTGATTCTCTTGCTAGCAATCCTTCCGTCACACTGTCATTTGTGATGATGCATGCTCTTCGTATGCCCCGAAGTCCGAAAGAACGGTGCACACAGATAAACATCGATCAAGGATGCAACTAGCATGCAATAACCTCGGCAAAAGTGTTACTGAAACTGACTCCTTCGGTCAGATTGCCATGACAAGGCATACAAAATATGTTGGTCATAATGCGCTGATCGTGAAAACACAGCGAATAGCATAAAGCCGACGGCAGTCCAGACTGTGCGTTCCAAGCGCGGTTGAAGTAAATGAAATGCCTTCCCACTTTTTCGGAATAACGTCTACAGACGCAATCCAGTTTCCTTGGTTTCGCGCGTCCTAGAAAGCCACGACCACATCCTTTTCTACATCTCAAGGAAACATCCACAGCACTCCTGGCGATGTATTGTCCACCCAAACCGCAGCACCAACTCACAACCACGCCGCCCGTATCCCTGAGAGACCACAGTCCCCACAGGTGGTTTGCCGACGGACCAGTCCCCACAGATGATCTGCCGACGGACCACAGTCACCACAGCTGGTTTGCCGACGGACCACAGTCCCCACATCAGGTCTGCCGACGGCCCACAGTCACCACAGCTGGTTTGCTGACGGACGACAGTTCCCACAGACGGTGTGCCGGCGCTAGCTCCGCGCGCCCCGCCGGCAGCCGGCTACGGCGGCAGGCACAGCTCGGCGAACCGCTGCCGGCCGGCGTAGTCTGAGTGCGTGTGGTCGTGGCGGAGCGGGCTGCCGGAGTCGGCCAGCAGCCCGCCGAGCCGCGCCGGCTGCGCGGGGTCCAGCTCCAGCAGGAGGCGGCCGCCGGGGCGCAGCCAGCCCGGTGCGTGGCGCAGCAGGCGGCGTGTCACGCGCAGCCCGTCCGGCCCGCCATCCAGCGCCGCCCGGTCCTCGTACCTGCGATGCGGTGCCAGTCAGCGGCGTGGGTCACGCGGCCCCCCGGCCTGCGGGGCGGCAGTCGCCAGCTGGCGGGACTGGGTGGGATTCAGCCGCGCTGGCAGGACTCTGGAGGGACGGCGGGAGTTCCGGCCGCTCACAAACAGCGGACAAACGCAACACGACTACAGCGAGCGGAACACTTCTCAAGACGGCCAACAACAGACCGAAATATCCGGCTTCACTGACGGATGGGCTGGAGGGATCAAGATGCGCAAGAGTTGCAGTAGTGCGTAGGCTTGCGAGCCATAGTGTGTGGCTCTCAAACTGCGGGAGGTGAGGGAATGCCATGCGGCCCGATACTGCGCACCTATCTCGCAGCTTTCAGCTTGAGAACCACACACGACTGGCGTACTTCTCTGTGGGTCACCTGACTTATACCGAGCCAATAGACCTGTACCTGTCACACAAACGAGAACATTTGTATAAAATATTCGTATGAGCTCTGTCGTCCGACGGGAGTTCACCTTCTCGCGGGGTCCGTGGCTGACCGCGATACAATGAATACGACTCAACTCAATTTCACGTGTGACCTTGGATAGATGCAAGTCCGATCACATACTCAAAGCGTGAGCTGGACTCGGTTTGGTCACTACCCATACGCTGTACGTACGGTAATCCCTAACTTTCTCCACAAGATCCGAATAATTGGGAAACCACAGGCTCATGGACCTGAACTCCATGCCAACTCTGCACTCTCTCAAAACGCTACACAGAACATCACAATACCTCTGCATTGTTCTGCATTCCTACGACGTGAGAGGCCAGAGGCCGGTAGACAGTGCTCTTGATATGAGTCACTCAGTTAGTTCACTATTCATCTTGGGAGGAAGAAGATTTTACATTTATGCTTAAAGTCGCGTTTGCCTTGTTCATCTTGAAAACCAAACAACATCCTCATTTATGAGATCTCTTTCGAGATACACATATCCGCGTCAGTATCCCTAAAGGGAGATCAGAAAAAGGCAAAGAAAACTTCAGTCTGGATCCCATCTGGCCCGTACACCCGCGTAGGTAACTCAGTGCGAGGCGACCAATCAGCGCGGCTGCTCACAGTAGTATCTCGGGCTGCAGCCGGCGCAGCTCCGCGGTCGTCAGGTAGGGCGGGTTGCTGACGACCAGGTCGTACAGCTGGCGGTGCTCGCCAGGCAGGCTGTCCTCGGTCAGCGTGGCGTTATACACCCGCAGCCGGTCCTCGACGCCCAACCGAGCCGCGTTCTCCTCCGTCAGGCGGCACGCATCGGCCGACTGGTCCTACTGCCACCGACTGACACCTGGCGGTAGCGGCGACAAGCTACAGTTTGCAAGGTGTATGATAGGTTTCGCTGAACGCGGCACGCAGATTGCTCGCCTTCCCCACCACTCCCCAGCGTCGCCATCACCATACTGCGCGACAGCAGGTGCGGTCCACACCTGGATAGGTCGACCGATAAACACTCAGCATACTCAACCGTGCATCAAGGTAGAACGCGGTTCAAGACTGGGACCTGCACCCAGTCCTCGGCCATCAACACACAGCGATGGAAACTGACGGAAGGCAGTCCTGCACCGACCTAGACAGGCTGTACACCGATTACCCCTGCATGGGACCGGCGGCTGACGAGTTAGGTCAGCCGTTACTCACGTCCTGCAGCCAGTGAAGCAGGGCGACGGAGAGCGCGCCGGAGCCGCAGCCGACCTCGAGCAGACGGCCGCCGCCGCGCTGCCGCAGCCGCTCGGCCGCCAGCTGGGCCAGCTGCTCCGTCTCCGGCCGCGGGATGAAGACGGGCGGCCGCAGCTTCAGCGTCACGTCGCAGAAGTCCCACTCACCGATGATGTACTGCACCGGCATCCTGTGGTGAAGAGCGAGCGGCCCTTGGCACGGGCTACCAAAGGGTTGTTTCGTCTAGCGCCCTGTACCTGCGCCTGAAGTCATCTAATTTTTTAAGCACTCTCAAAACTACGTGTGAAAACCGAGACTACTTAGCTACAGTTCCTCCAACACTGCAGGAAAATAAACGCCAGAACAACACAACATAAATAAAGAGGTCACAAAGAACGGAGCATAACCACAGACATTTTAGAGATGGGGACCGACTGGTAGCTTTGCGCCGCTCATTGCAGATTATGGGTAGCTATGTGCCTATGCCATTTTGCTCTTTAACTGGGCACACAATCTGCTTGTCACCTTACTTGTGAAGACGACAGAGACAGAAACGCTCGAGGTTTTTACGTTGTCCTGCATCCAGCTCTGTTTCGGCCAAGCGAGCCAAATCACCCTACAAGTAAGCAATATGTCATCAGTGATTGCCTGGTTACGGAATATATGGCACATGTTCACAAACTGTCATCGCCAGGGCAACATCCCAGTTCCTTTCAGACAGAATGCTGCCTGAAAACAATGCAGAATGCTATTTAAGTGCAAAAAAAGCACAGTTGTACACCCCACAGCTTGTCATAAACATGCTGCCTGAGAAGAACAAATCAACCCAGTTTGGTGCCCTGAAATACACCATTTACTACAAAATGACACAAATAGAAGAACTTAATCAAAAATGAAGAGATGAGTCAAAAATGAAAATTCTCAAAAAGGTGCCCAACATCTTTTCAGCATTTCTTCAAACACATTAAAACACTCAGCTCAAAAACATTGTCAGTTTTAAATCCATGAGACAACATAAAGGGATGCCAAGCATTAACTACAACAGCTTTTAAAACACACTTTTAGGGGTCTTACTAGCCCAGTCTTCACATCTTATGTTTGGATCAAAGCTGAAAACAGCTGCCATGTGCAAAAATAACCAAGTTCATTTTCATGTAGATATACTAACATAAGCACCAGTTTATAATTAACATACTTACCCTGGCACATTTGAGTACAGCACTCATGATATATTGCACTGATTCAGCTGGCTCTGAAACCTTTGATTGAATAAACTGTGACTTCCAAAATTGCAGCAGGCTTTGCACCTTGTTAGAAGCTTCTTGTCCAGAAAGTTGGCTCAAGTTGCGCACACAACTGACAATCTTGCAAGAAAAGCCATGACAGTGAAGCCATCGCAGCTTGCAAAATGTGGATGGAGGAAATACATGCATGATCTGAAATATGTAAAATAGTGATCTTTAAATATCTTCAAAAGCCCAGTTTGGAGACCAGGCAAGGAAGTGTGGATGCGAATAGGAATACATATGATAAATGGATCGAAAGGAGCCATCCACATATCACCATTCACATAGCATAGCATGGCTATACTATGTGAATACACCACACACCACAATGCCCACCAGATGTTAATGTGATTTTTGCCCTTGCTGGGATGCTTTGCAATCCATTCAGGGTTGAATGAAGTCAGAGTGTGGCAGCTGATACTGAGAACTGCAGCATATTAAAATTTGAACACAAAAACATGCAGTGAAACTAGATTTTCAAGAATATATGGTGTGGTTAGGACACACAAATAATCCTCCTCAGCTTAGACCCTATTCCCAGAAATCAGCCAAAATGGCATGACCTAACTTAATACAAATCAAACAGAAAACCTTAATACCCTTCTAAACACCAGGAAGGAAATGGTCCCACTAGATTTCAGTTAAGGCAAGCACAACATAGACTACAGCATGTTCAATGGTCCGTACCATGGGCATATATACATTTTAATAAGTGTAATGCAAGCACACTCATAAATTCAACACTTCACAAGCGTCAACGTGGGGCAATAAATAATGCAGTTAAAACTAACTGTATGGCTGACCATCGCATTGAGGTTTTTTTATTTTGTTTTTGGTGGGCCAATGCGAGGCCTCTTTTTTCCCTCGACGGACCTAGCCACCTCGGAGGGGGGGGGAGGGGAATTTGCTTCCAGCACACGGCCAGGCATCGATTACGTTCAACCGGCTCATGCTGTCTGGCGCAAAGCCAGGGAGAGGGTATTCGTAAGTGACGTTACGTCAACCTGGCTCATTTTCGTCCAGCAAGATCTTAGCAAGTAAATCAGGCCGCAGCAGCAGATATATTTATTTCATGACGGCATAGCACGCATTCAATACGTTTGAACAAGTGAGTCTCCTCACTGGCCCTTCACAGCCGTATGCACAGTATTGTAATCTGCCTTACTCCTGGGGTGCCGTGCGTCCTGTGTGGGGTGTCCGTGCCAGCGATGGCCTTGGCTCAGCTGACCTGTCGGCGACCTGTGCGATGGATGGATACCAGGGCCGCTTCATCGCAGCAACGGGGAGATCAGCCCCGGGCTCCGCTGCCCAGCACGACCTTGTGGTGTTGTGTGATGTTATTGAATCCTGGAAAGTCGTAACTAAGAAAAACCAGGAATCCTGGCCAATGAGGAAAACCCTGCAATCTTTGCCAAATTATGCAGGAAAAAAAACCCTTTATTCAAATGAAGATATCTGATCCTGTACTGTGTAAAAACTCAGAGAGGAGAACGATCAAATCAGGATAAGAATCACCGAGGAGAGAATTGAGATTGGGTGGAAGCCGATAAGCGTTGGTGTAATTGATGAGCGGCTGTCTTGATCGTTGATATACCGGACACACGAGGAGGAAGTGATTTATTTTGAAAGGGATGCCGCAGCGATGGCACAGTGGTGGAGTGAGTTCGAAAAGGTGGCAGTGGGTGATTTTGGTGTGACCGATACGCAGTCTGGCAAGCAGCACTTCCTTCAGGCGATTATCTTGATTGATTGTTGGCCAGTGCTGAAGTATGGGTTTGATTGGGTGAAGGTGGTGATGAGCGCGCTGATCCCATTCGGATTGGAGAAAGAGACGGAAAGGTAAATTGATAGTTGCTAGAATATCAGAAACGGGACAATGAAGATGATTACGTTCCGGAAGCATGAGACTTCGTTTTGCTTCCTGGTCAGCAGTGCTGTTTCCACGAATATTTGCGTGTCCAGGTATCGAAAGAAATATTATGGAGTATGTTGAGGAAGGGAGCAGAGCGTTCGTCGTATGCCGTTTAAAGTTGGGTGGGATGAATTATGGAGAGTGATGAGAGCTTGCAAGGACGAATGAGAGTCGGCGCATATGACTGCCCTTTGAAGATGACCTTGCTTGATGTAGAGCAGGGCTGCCAGGATTGCTGTTAGTTCAGCCGTATACACAGCATTGTAATTTGACAGGCGGTTTGATTTGTGGTAATTATGATGTACGAAGGCAGCTCCTGTGCGACCATCGCGTCGGGAGCCGTCAGTATAAATAAAGGTGTGCTGGTCATATTCTCCTTTGAAATCAGCGAAGGGTGCATGCACTTCAGTTTCTGATATGTTCCGTTTTTTGTGCTCAAACAGAAAGATTACGTTAGGTATAGGGTCGCCCCAAAAGGGTCCGGGACTGGGAGTTGGGTTGCAGGGAATGTCGGGGAGATTAAGCGCTCGCTGCGCTCGAATAACACGAGTGCTGATGGTTGGATGCTGGAGTTCCGCGTTGGTAAGTGTGCGGTTGGGGCGGAGGCGTGCGAGGGCGTTGTATGTTGGGTTACCAACGTGGCCTGTGGCGCATGCGTAAAACCTGAGAAGTTGTAATTTTCGCCGGTGTGATAAGGAGGGGATATTCGTGTCCGCGAGCAGATTTGGGACCAGGGAGGTGCGAAGTGCACCAGTCACTATGCGGAGGGCTGCGTTTTGGATGGTCTCCAGGGTTTCGACTTTGTTGGAAGAAATGTCATAAAAAAGAAAGCCATTATAGTCCAAGATCGGGCGTATCAGGGAGGTATAGAGGCGGAGGAGAGTGCGTCTGTCGGCGCCCCACTCCCGCCCTGCTATGCATTTCATTATGTTCAATCGTCTGGCGCATCGTTGCTTAAGGTCAGCAAAATGGGCATTGAAAGTAAGACGACGATCTAATGTTATTCCGAGGTATTTCAAACCGTCAACTAGAGGGATAATTTCACCATTAAGATTCCGGGGGGTGGGAGGTTGAACGTTATTTCGCCTAGAGAAGATAATTACAGCTGACTTTGTGGGGGGAAATCTGCAGTCCCCACTGTGCACACCAGGCGTGAATATCATTTACAGCTAGTTGTATATAATGCAGTGCGCGATCGACATTAGCATGCGTCTGCCACACAGCTAGCTCGTCCGCGTATAAAGAATACCGAAAATGTGGAGAAATATTATTAATATTATTGAAAACATCATTTATCATCACAAAGAAGAGGGCTGGAGATAAGACACTACCCTGAGGAAGACCGTGATCCTGGGTCATGGGAGGAGAATAAGTATTTCCGCAACGCACCGAAAACGTCCTATCAGTTAGGAAGCTTTTAATGAAAGCGGCGAGCCGACCACGAACTCCAATTTCATGTAGTTTAGTGGGGAGGGCACTTTTATTCACCCTGTCGAAAGCGTCCTTTAAATCCACGAATAACGCTAACGTAGTAGATTTGGTCGGGACTCCGAGCTGAATTGGATCTGTAATGTGGACCAGGCTGTCCGCCGTGGAGCGGCCGGGACGAAAGCCGTTCTGAAAAGGTGAAAGAAGGGGATTTGACTCAAGGAACACCCTGATACGTCCGTTGACCATTCGTTCGAATATTTTAGAAGCACAGCTAGTAAGAGAGATGGGGCGATAGCTCAAAGGGTCAGAGGGAGGCTTAGAAGGTTTAAGTATAGGGATAAGTGTGCTAGAGTGCCATGAGGGAGGGAAGGAGCCGTGAACCCACACATCGTTGAAAGCCGACAGAAGGTTGGTGAGTCCTGACCTAGTAAGATTTCTAAAGAAGGGGTAGGCTAACTGATCTGGACCGACAGAGGTGCTTCCGCACTTACTGATCGCAAGGTCCAATTCATAGGGTGTGAAGAGTACGTTGAATGCCTCAGTGTTGGCAGACGTGAAGTTGAGTGCGAGCAGTGTGGCATTAAGTGTGCTAGTGATCTGTTGGGAATACTGCTGGGATGATGATACACGGGCGAAGTGTGTGGCAAATTTTGTGGCGACTTCGAATGGGATGCTGTAGTGTTGGTTGATGACTACAAGGTGCGGAGTTTTATAATGTGGCGTGCGTTTGTTTGTGAAACACCGAATCAGTGGCCATATTTTAGAAAGAGGGGTAAAGCGATTGAACGTATTTGAAAATTGCTCCCAGCTTTCCTGTTTTGCGCGTTTAATAATTATATCGGCTTGATGTTTAGCCCTACGAAACTCCTCTTCATGAGCTCTGCAAATGCAATTACGAAAGGCACGCATAGCCCGGCGTCGCAGGACTAATGCGCGCTGACACGCATCGTTCCACCAGGGTGCATGTTTGTGCCCTGGTCGACGATGAGTGTGTGGAACGAACTGGTGCGCCGAGGCTAAAATAGTGTTTAGAAATGTGGGGAGGTCGGGAGTTGCGCCTGACGGGTGTGCCTCATCTACATACTTTGGAAAGATGCCCAGTCCGCTCTGCGAACATTCCATCGGGGAAGAAAATTGAAGTATATTTGACCTGATGGGACCTCTAAATTTATGCGGATCGGGTAGTGGTCACTAAAAAGCGTGTCTGATTGAACATTGTGCGTAAAGAGTGGTGCTATGCGTGGTGTTGCTAAGGCTAGATCTATAACAGTGTGTCACTGTGCCTCTGCGGTGATGTGCATGCGTAGGTGTCAGTTCGTTGATACATATGAGGTCATGAGTGTCCATGAGTGTGTGAAACTCTCCCCCTTGCTTGTGTCGTGCTACAACCCCATGCGCGATGATGGGCGTTCAGATCCCCAAGAAGGAGACAGGGCGAAGGAATTTGAGCGAGTAAGGCGGAGAGATCAGCTGAGGAGACAGGGCTAGTGGGGCTAATGTATATAGAAAGAAGAGTAAGATCTAACTGTGCTAATTTTACGTTTATTGCAACTGAATTGAAATGAGTATTACAATGAACTTGACGGTGCAAAAGGTTATTTGAGGCAAACAAGGCCGAACCGCCTCGGCGCGGGGTTTCGTTTACGTTATGTGTGTAGAGGCGATAACCGTTTATCTTAAAGCTATAATTAAAAGAATCCGAGTCGTTAAATCAGGTCTCTTGAACGGCGGCTATCAATGGTTTGTTTTTTATCATATATTCCTTGAATTCTGCCCAATGGGATACCAGAGATCTCGTATTCCATTGGAGCAATAATTCACCGAACTGGGGATTCATTTAGGGCAGGGAGGGAGACCATCCAGCGGAGCGGCAGTGAGAGGGCGATCGAGGGGCGCGACGGCGGGAGCGCGTAACGGGTCGGGCTCGGCATTCGACTGAGGGACTGGCCCGGGGGGTTGGCGTCGGGAGCGCGGCGGTTGAGGCATCGGATGGGGCTTCTTGGGACACCGGCACGGGTGGAGTGGACCAACAGCGACGTGTTGGGGTGAGAGAGAGGCTCTCCGAGTTTGGTGGGGCGGGTTCCTGCTCAGGGAGGCTCGCAGCCGCCGGGTTCGCTGTGACTGGGTCGGCTGGCGCGGACTCGGTCATACGCAGCACTGGACGCGGCTGACCTGCTGGGGAGGGGCGACGTGCTGAGGAGGAGCGTTGTGCTGAGGCACAGCACTGGTTCGATACCTCAGGCTCCTCAACAGGACGTGGAGGAGGGAGGAGGCGCCGCCGCGGAGCTGGTGTTAAAGGGGGAGGATGAGGGTACGCCTCCCGCCGCGTGGGCCACTCCTGAGGCTGGAGCACTCGGACCGGTGCATAGGCCGCTGCCGCTGCCTGCTGCTGACGCTCGCGCAGCGCCTCGCGCTGCACACGCCAAGCGGGACAGGCGCGGCGGTCCCCAGCTGCGTGCGGGCCTTTGCATGTGGCGCGGCGCGGGTTTTCCGCGTCACAGTCCCGCGTGTGATGAGGGTCGGCGCAGCGGCCGCAGGTCGGGCGCGCAGCTCGGCAGGTCCGGTCAGTGTGGCCGAACCGTTGGCACGTGCGGCACTGCTGGGGAGGAGGGACCCAGGCCTTTACTGGGACCATGAGGTACCCGCAGTGGATTGCACGTGGGAGCTTTAGCCCCCTGAATTTCAGGCGGACGAGTGGGTTGGGGCCCAGGCCGGGACGGCGGGAGGGCAGGCGCATAACCTCGCACACCCCTTGCTCGGTCAGCTCCTCTAGTAGCTCGTCGTCCGACAGCTCGGTGGGCTCCGGGCTGTAGACGACCGCCTGGATGGTGTTCAGGCGGTCCTGCGATGGTGGCTGTGACTGCCCGCCCCAGAAAACTGCTCAATTTGAGCAGGGCCTCTGCCTGATGCCCCGAAAAACCTTAACTAGCAGGGCTCCCGAACGCAGCGACTTGGCTCCATCCACTTCACCGGTGCGGAGCTCGAACTCCCGACGGATGGCAAAGGGGTTCGTTGTGCGGAAACTTTTTCCGTCAACGTTTCTGATGAGCACGAAGCTCGGTCCTTCCGGAGGGGAAGTGGAGGGGGGTGGACAAGCCCCTCGCCGGGCCGGTCGCCGGAGGGGAGATGTTGATGACATCTTGGGTCTTAACCTTAAACTTAACTTAAATTAACTTATGAACTACTTATTAGAACGACTTAAAACTAAATAACACAATTCCGACACACATTAGGCTGTCGTCAGCACAAGCACGAACCAGCCACCCGCCCCGTCGTCCTTCCAGCGGCTGGCAGGTGGCAGCACTTCCTGGCGGCGGGAAGGGGCGGAGCCTAAATTATGGCGTGAGCACGGGACGCTGAAGGAGGAATACACCATTTACTGTTTTGAAATTAAGATAGGCGAGACGGTATACCGTGAATGCTACCAGGGCAATGTGTGATGGAATTTTAACAAAAATGCCACCACCACATTGCCCCACAACGACAGAAAACTAACGCGGAAACGGAGCAAGCTGAAACAAGACCGCCGCGAATCACGCCGCAAACCGGAAGGCATGGAGATCCGTGTTTGACCGTGTTTAGTTGTCTGATCTGCGTCAGTACTGTAAGCAGAGTATGACATCAAACTGCTGTTGGAAGAGTGAAACCTTTATAGTTAATATTGTACCAGGCTGTTTTTTAACTGTGAAATTAACTAGGCTGCTTAATTAATCGAGGAAAAAGTACTGGACAGACTCCAACTAGATCACGGAGACCGGCTGAAAGCTCAGGTCAACAGTCAGGATAGAAAGCTTGGTTTCAAGCGTTTTAAGTGAAAGAACAGAGTAGCCGCCAGTAAATTTCAGATTGCGAACTTGCGGCAGTGACCAAACCGGAGTTCCGACCGATGCATTATAAAATTATTGTGTATACTATTTGTCATGTGGGTAAATACATAGTAAATACATTATTCAACACCTCAGTATTTGGTTGCGCCATGAAACATTTGAATGACGTCGAAGTGCTACTAAACTGGCCGTGCAAAATTGCTACCCTAGCACTCGCTTGTAGTGCTTAAAATCTCCCTAAAGGTGGCCGTTGCGGTACTGGAGATGTTTGTGGGAGCAAATATTGTTAGGTGCTCGTGTTTGGCCCTTCTCGTGTTATTTTTGCATATTTATCCATAATTTCATAGTGTTGACTTACATTCATGCACCCGGTTATGGCGCTACTCTCACGTTTGATGATCACGGGTCTTATTTCCGTAGTGACGGTAAGGATGTCCGACACCTTGTATTATGTAGCACAAAAAGTGACTCGTGCTTGAATGTCCCTTCCCCTGATACTCGCTCTTGCTTTATCCTGCATCCTCGCGGCGCCTCGTTTGCCCGGGACATGCTGTATGTGCCAGCCACGAGTGGCCGAGAGGCCCCAGAAGGGCCCCCCGTCCCGACCGGGTGCTCAGCGCATACGCCATAGAGAGGTCCCTGCGCGTTTTATGTCTCGGCGGTAGGGACCAGTTGACCTACACCACCGTTATACATTCTTATTCATCCCATAGCGCTGAAATAGTCATAACTGGTCGAAGGGAGTGTAATCCAAAAAGCCAAATAACCAAATCATGAATGAAAGTTGCACAGCCTGCACAACATCGCTTAATAGTCAATTGACGTCCGTCTATACAAATGGGGCTCACGAACGCCAGACATGAACAACATGTCGATTATATTCTTCTTGGCCTTGGACGCCGCACGGCCAATGGGGTGAAATAAACCGATGACGTTTCTATGGCGTCATGTACGCCTGAATAGCCTGGCAATAGTCTGCACGAAATAGTATGAACATGTTCGCGGGCGTGCATCTCAGAAACTAGGGGGCTTTCGATCATGAGAAGGACAGGACTCTGAACTGCACCGAATGATCTTTAAGATCACTGTTTCAGTTCAAAACCATATACAAATGCGAAACACTCCTTCTAACATTTTGGACTCCCTCAACGGCGTAAGCCTTCTAATAAAATGGAAAAGCCCAATAACAGTAGAGATGGCACCTGAGCAATCGTGGGTGCCGCGACAAACCAGCAAAGAGGTTTCCGTGAACAGTGTATCGTCTTAACAGCAAGCGAGAAAAAACAACAATACCAGTGCGAAACCAAAGTCAAGACCATGCTTGGCGCTCCACTATGCGCACCAACTGTCGACAAGCTTTTGTATGACGTGCGGGAGAGGTGGAAATCCCAAATTCATGTGCAAACCAGACCATGATTACATTTTCCAAGCAAAGGGGCGTAATTCCACGACGACTTTGTTTGGCTTCCCATTGTCACCCGCCCCCCTCTCTGGGATGGCTGAGCGCGTCCCTGTTCGCCGCTGTTTCAAACCTCAGCGCGCCCCTGGTGACTGGTCGTGGCCCGACCCGCCGCCGGGGAAATGCATTCTGGTCCAAGAAGCTACTGTGTGAGGGGCGCCAGGCGTCGGTAGCACTGGCATGGCGGCAGCTTGGGTCCAAACCCCAAATGAAGTTCAGAAGGCCCTGCCGCAAGGAGATGACTGTCATTGGAGTCTCGGTGAGTGATTACCCAAACTGTGACGGACCGTCACCGCCTGACAATTTGATGAGACAGTGCTCAAGATTGGCGACCTTGAGCAAGCTGGCAAAGGAACAATCACACACAATCACAATCCACAACAGCAATCACGCGGAGCTGGTCCCCTGCCAAGTGTCAAGGCCGGACCCTTGCAGTTGTCAATGACATCGGTGACTCTGCTGACAGGTTGTTAGTGTCTAGCCATTAAGGGACAACTGACCGCTCGTTGCGGTTCCCATTAAGATAGCTGACAGCCATTAAGATATCTTGTAGAAAGGTAAGCAGTGTGTTTTGTTTTCACTATTGTTGAAGGGCTACCTCTGGTCTATTTGGGCCGATCCTTGTGAGAAGGTTGTTTCCAGGGTACGCTTGCTGACAGTTTCGAAGTGGATAACGCAAAGATGTCCATATTTGGACTTGGTAGCGTTTTTGATAGACGCATATGACGCACTCACCCCATGTGTCACACATTATTACTTCAGTGGGTGGAGGTTGGCTATGAAGAACTGGTAACTCGGCTCATTTCTTCGTAGCCAAGATCTGCTTACTGCAGAACACACCTGTGGCGGCACAGGTGAGTGCGTGACGCGCGGCTATGAAGTATTTCCATTACTCAGATATGGGCATTAAGTAGTATCGGCAGATCCAGCCAATGGGGACACATAACGGTTACCATGAATGACACAGTTGGATATTTTTTCAGGTGCACTGATATTGGTTGGCGGGTTATGAGATAACAATAAGCATCAGCAACCACTCACACCACTCGGATGCGGTCGAGCTATGTCCGTTTTACTAACATTCAAAACCATCGTCAGAACTATGCTTCGGCCGTTGCCAGGTGTTGCCATGTAGACAACTTCGACTCACCGCACTTACTTCGCCCCTTTGTCAAGTAAGGAATGACTTCAGCATTGCCGTGACAGGTACGTCAGATAGCTACGCCATAGTTCGAGTTGGCATACTCGAAGAAGAGGAAGGACATGCATTTGCTAGTGGAGGACGGGACCCTAGCGCGTGGGTGGCCACCCACACCTAATGCCCTTCGCTCGGATAGCCAATTCGCCACGGCTGTCACGAGTGACGGGACCCAGTGCTTAAATCACCCTACTTCGGACGCATTCGGGCAGTTCATTCATCTCATTCAGCAGCATTCTGCAGCAATAGCATTCGGATAACATTCGGGCCCTCCCGCCGTAGCATCTCGTCCGCCGCGAGACGATGGTGGCCCACGCGCCGAACGCGGTTTATGTCTTCCGCGGCATGCCCGTGGTCCACCAGGCGAAAAGACGGGACGGAGTATTACAGTCAATAATTGTACGGTGAGCTGGAGAGCGCACAGCGGGGACAAATGCGGCGACTGCATCACACATGCCAAGTCAATTCAATGGCGCGCGCGCTTGCAGCCGATGTCAAGAGCTCATCAACCGTCGGAGGGAAATGGGAGGAGGATCAAGAACAACATGAAGCGAGCAAACACCGAATTTAAGACCTGCTGGAGAGTCCTGCTCCGTCGGCTCACTCAGAATGTGCATTCCAGCTCCCGCCCGGACCTCAGTCATGGATTAGTGCACGAGCTCGGCCACCTGAGATGGGTGTCGAAGGAGGGGAAGCCAGATTGGCGCAAAGGAGCCTGCGTCTTGGGATACCATCAATCGGGAGGGCATCAGACGGGAAGAGATGGACGAATCCTACGCAAAGCTCCTCCAAACAGCGAATGCTTGGCCTACGCCATAATGGCGGGGCAACAGGCGAGGATTCTCTGCATGGCGTGTCGTAGCCAAACTCGTGTCAGACAGTTGTAGCAGGGGAAGAAACCCTCTACAGTCTCCCCCCAAAATAGTTATGTCCCCAGTCTTAACCTCACTCCCCCGAGTGGTGAAGTTGCCTATGTGTTCCACAAGGAAGTGATCAGCCTCACCTTTGGCTATTGTAAAAGGACCACGGGGTGCATGATACTACTATCGGCAGTTCCTTTGCAAGACGGCCAGGCGGCATGAACACTTGGATCACTACTAGCATTGCATGGAAAGGGACACGAGATAAAAGCATCACAGACCTCACAACATAACAGAATATTGCAAAGGCTGGTGCACGGAATGCTGATATCTATGTCAGACATTGTTAAATTCAAAATTATGTGGTGTGGTACACACCAGTAAGGGTTAGAATACATCTCTTGCATTTTGTATGTCTTTTAAGGCACTGGAGAAAGTCCGGGAAGAGAGAATTCAAGACTGAAGACCATCTTGGCGCAACGTTGAGTGAAGTGGATTACATGATATGTCAGCAGAGTTTACAATTATGGATTGAAGTTAAAAAATTAGGCTTACAAATTTACCACGGTACTGGGAGACCTACGCAAGATGGTTGACTTGGGCCTGATTAATATTAAGTAAGACTTTTAAACACCACGTTACTCATACCTGGTCTCGCTTTTACGTTTTGAAACATATGATCAAGTGCAGATGATTGCTACGGTTTGAAATGCATTCGTTTCTTGATCCGTTTAAATCCACTCGTTCCTCGATCCGTTTCTGCCAGTGGGCTGTGTAACACAGAACTGTCAACAATTCGTAACACCTTGTAGTGGCTGTTGCAAACCCGACATCTGTCCACAAAATATAGCATCCGCTGGTGTGTAAGAATTTGCGAGGCCCCTTTGACCCCACTTTGAGTTACTGTTCCCCTGTGGTGGTGTACTCGAGTTTTCCTGTAAGAAATATGCTTCGGTACATCTGCAGTTACTGGTTCATTGCTTTTGCTTCCAAGCCACTGGTCGATACCACATCATCAGACTTACAGGCAAAAGTATGTTTCTGTTCGTGCTGTCCATTCCCAAACCCTCCTTAAGCCTAACGCTATATAAAACGCGCATATACGTGTGCTGCGGAAAAGAACAGAGCGACTTTTCCATTCATATGGTGTGGAAGCAACAAGCTCATGTGAGTTTCAAACGGCTTTGTCCGCGAAAGAACCTGCCCCGCGCATACGCCTCAGTGGACAAACCATATCTGCTTCCAGTAATTGAAGATGCACAAAAGGCGTAAGCGCGATACAGCGAAACACATCACTGGAGGCTTAAATTTCGCACGGCACTTGCACAACGGTTCTTTTTCAGATTTAGCACAGACTACCCTGCCTACGCCTTCCCACTGAAGAGGACGCGAGAGGGAGAAATGTGCTGCCTATCCGTGCATACGCACCAAAACAAGGATAACACGCCGGTAGGCCTCAAACCTATTCCTCGCAGAATAAACAGGAGAATGGAGAGATAGATAGATAAAAAGACCAGGTTGATGACATGCTTTTTACGCTTATCATTACGCGTACAGCCTCATAGTGCGCTTTTATAAACATCAACTGACATAAACAAATGCACAATATTTGTTAACACGAGGTATTCACACTCGTGTAGTTTCCTCGCCGTGAGATATCGCTGTGCGCTCGACGCAGCACTGCTAATTGAGTCGCACAGTGTTGTGGAGAATATAGCGCACGTTTGCAGAGGTTGGCAAAGATCAACCACTACGGGTACATTATTTCATATGCCATCGCTGTCTCGTGTTTGGCAAAGGCGTTTGCCCTGTTTTTTTCTCGATTGGCCATGCTTTGCAGCTGAAGTGCTGTATCGTGTACTTTGTCGGCAGTATTGCCGAAAAAAGAACAATGCATATCAAACATGTGAACGGAAAGCAGCTAAAGAGACTGTTCCACCTTTGTATGGGTTTTTAAACTGAAATAGCCATCTTGAGGACCTTTTGATGCAGTTCACGGATATGCCCTTTTTGAGACCCAAAACGCTCTGGTTCCTGAGTTACACGCCCGCAGAAGTGCGAAAAGGCTCATTTGGAGCCTATTTCAAAATCGCCTTCTGATTAATGACGCCATAGAAACGTCATTAAATCGCCCTGATATTATCGGATGTTTATTGTTCATGGTCAAAACAGCATGGCAACTGGTACATTCGCAAAGACGATGATGCTGCACGGGTGGTACAATCTGCGGAAGATGATTGTTAGAAAGATTTTACTGCTGAATGCGTGCCGCGAACGTAAGCGTGAGCACTTTCCGGTTGTGCGCCACTCTTCGACGACGTCCCGTCAGGTTGGCACCACATTCACATTCAGATTCAGGTCCATCTTCGGGATTCAGCGGACTCCTCAAATTGGCATGAAACTTTGCACATAGATGCAAAGGCCACCAATCGATCGCCCAGTCGCCACCGGCGAGCAATTAAAGTAATGCGTCGGAAAGCGACTTGGTGAGATTACTGACAGTCAGAGATATTTCATTTATTTTCTGTTAATTCATTTATTGCGGTCGAAGGACTTGAAACCAAGCCAACA
Organism: Pollicipes pollicipes; assembly: GCF_011947565.3. Lineage (NCBI taxonomy): Eukaryota > Metazoa > Arthropoda > Thecostraca > Pollicipedomorpha > Pollicipedidae > Pollicipes > Pollicipes pollicipes. The sequence continues at coordinate 8,738,012 of NW_023596921.1, read as the reverse complement.
ACAGCATGTACCTTTCAGCTCTTTGCAGGCCATTCCAGACACAGGCAACAAACTGATGAAACTGTTCCATAAGAGGACAATGTTACGTTTTTATTTGCGTATCTAAATTTAAAAGAATATATATAGAGTAACAAGTACCTTGCAAAGGTTGTGGCTATAACACTGATTGGGGCTAGCTTTGAATGAAGTGCGCTGCCACGGAATGGCGTTTTTCTGGTTTGCATTGTGGAATATCCGCAGAGTACGAAAGTGCAAAAGGTCGCAGCCGCGTTTTTAAGTGGGAGTTACAATATAAGCTGACATCAGCAGTATCTGGGATGCGTAACGAGGGCCCAAACGCAGAAGGCGTTCTAAGATCAGCAACCGGAACTTGAACACCCGTTAACTTTATTTTGGATAGGAGGCGTATCACGGTTACAGCTTCACGCCTCGGGACGCGTCCTGGTTGTTGTGTGCCGCTGGGGTCCGGTGCCTCATCACCTTGGCAGCAAGATTATGGGTCACGGCGCCTGTGTACGCTATCAAGCATTTGACTAAGTTTTTTTATTATGCCCCCCCCCCCCCCACTAAATGCCACTACTGTTTCAAAACTGTTGACAAGGCTTCCGTACTCCGTGTAATTGTAGACCCTGTTTCGCTTCGGTAACTTGTATTTAGTCAGCTCTCCTGAGTCAAATCACTCCCAACCACACCTGGCCGTCCCTGTCTGCAGTCTCCGGTCGCTCTGGCCCGCATACGCAGCCTCGACCAGGTCACGAGGTCAATGACGCGGAGGCATGAACAAGCCACGGGCCGCGGCCCGGGAGCTCATTACCGATGCCAACCACACTCTTCCCTCTCATAATTGAGACGATGAACACGATCGGAGGACATGATCAGAAAACATCAACAACACATTGAACCTTACGACACAGGATAACGCGCCCACTCACGCGGGTCGACATAACCAGAGACCGTCGACCGCATCCCGTCAACACGGCCATCGAAGCCCTCCGCCTAGAGGGCTGCCACCGCGCGAGCACGAGCGCCAGAAGGCAGCCGCCGCGCCAATGTCAAGGCGAGGCGTTTGACCGCACGTATTAGTAAGTATGGCCAATCCGCAACCGAGACAGTATTACTCCCTCCCGTCTAGACTTTCGAAAGATGACTGCCATTCCCTTAATGCTTTTCAGTTTACTGGCGCCCATCGCATCCCATGTGCTCTGCCATTCCCCACACAAAAAGGCAGAGATGGACGAGTATAGGCCTGTAGCGGGTATCGCAAATGCTCTGCGACAGGGACGCAGAGAAGCACGCTTTGCGGCAGTCAGCCAGCTCCTTTCCCGCAATGCCAACGTGGCTCGGAATCCAGCAAAGTACTATGGTCTTGCCAGCCCGGTACAGAGTGTCGAGACGCAGTAAAATATCCTGTAACGGGGATTTACCCGGGGGTCCAATGTCCAGCATAAAATATGTCAGCAACGGCGCACATTGGACGCCTAGCCACAGGGTTCTCATGTTAAAATGCCCTTCAGGCCCACGGCTTTCTAAATATTGGACATATATACGCATAAGAGTGCAAAGAAATGAAGCTTGAACAAATTTATTTCGATTTCCGGGGTCAAAAGTGTGCGCCGTGGCACTCGTTTTCGAGCTATAAGGCGAAAGGCAGACCCATGCACTGCGCTGCGATGGTCATGCGTGGGAGCGAATCCTGTCGCCGCCAATGCTTTTTCCGTTGAGTGAGGATAATAAACAAGCGGAATATGGGCGATTACTGCGATATATCGAAATGTTTGTATTATTTATACAATATATGCGATATGCGATATACTGAAATGTATTGAAAAACGGGACAAAAACACTATCACAAGGAACATTAAATGCTCCAGAGCCGCAACTGACAACGTGCTAAACACGGCTTTTCCTTATGCTTAGAAGTGATATCAATACATCATCACAATACCAGTGCCGCTCCATGAACACACAAACAGCACACGACACAACAATCAGCAAACCAGCAGACACAAATGAAAGAGGTACCTGCACGGAACACTGCGTGCCGGCCGTGAGGCCCTGCTCATTGGCCGACATAAACGCGGAGCCAGGCACAAAGCTAGGTGGGGGGGGGGGGGGGGGGGGGGGGGGGGGGGGGGGGGGGGGAGGGGGGATGCCCCAGCACTCACTGAGCACGATGCCGGCGCTTCCTCGCCGCCCTCTTCGCCAGCAATTTGGCCCGTCTGACCTCATTAACGGTCCGCATCCGTATAAATGTTCGAACCCGGGCAAAGACTTTCAGCGCAGCAGGAGGCGTGGTGCGGAATTTCGACTGCAGAACAGCTAGAAAGTCGGCGACCACCTTCGGCCTTCTGCTCGACTGACGCGGCTTCATGGCGTGGTACAGGTAGAACGCCGCCTCCATCCGGCGACAACCCTCCTAGAATGCCTGTGTAAGCACCGTGAGGCCACCCAGACTGCGCAGCCTTAGCCACAGAGCCTGCCTGTCAAGCCGTCCGTCGTCGGTCTGGTGTCCTGATGCTCTTGGAGAAGAGCCCGCATGTCTTCTACGCCCTAGTGATGTTCCGGCTCTCCGTCTCCGTCGTCCCAGCTGCGCGTCTCGTCGTGGCAGGCAGGTGACGTACCGAACTGGCGCATCTCCTCGGCCATCTCCGGCGGCATGTCTTCTCCGGCCGCCTCGCGGAGCTCCTCGAGCTGGTCTGCTTCGTCAGGCACGGCCTCTGGCTCGGCGTCGATGGGGTGCGCCATGCTTCCCGGCTTGGCCAGCGGACTGACACCACTGTTGAGTCCGAAGAGGAGTGTCAGGAGGCGCATGTTGGCGATGGCATCCACAGGGTTGGGGTTGGAGTTGGCACCACTCCTTCCACGCACCATGCCGAAGAACCCCTCTAACCGGTCTTAGGCCAGGCGCCGGGTCAGTAGGTAGGTGTCGATCCCGAACGGCGCGCGCATATCGCCTAGCAGACCGCGAACAGACCGAATGGTCACCACCAGGCCCTTTTGAAAGGGGTGCATGAAGCTCGCCGACCCAAAACGCATGGCCAGCAGCTCCTGGACAGCTGTACCCAGCACCGCCTCCTGTTCCGCGGAAGCCTTGTAGCCCTTGCGCAGTGGCTTGTTGTCTCCAGGATGGATGCTGTTTAGCACGTCGCAGGTCGCGTCAACTAGCCGAACAACGCGGGCCTCTTCCTGGAAACCGTACAAGTAGCGCTCTAGACGGGTAGTCGTGGTGCTGCTAAGAAGCTGCATAGCCGGCTGCACCTTCCGTCGCGACATGCCCGATACCTGCAACAGAGTATAATATATTTATAATAAAAAACAACCTACTTGTGAAAAAGACTGCCAAATCCGGCGAAATCTTGACCGCTTTATTAGCATAGTGCTAGCGACAAACCAATGCGTACGAACCTTGGCTTGGGGTTTAAGTGTAAACCAACTGAAGAACCGAAAAAAGTGGCAGCTGTAAAAAGTGGCAGGTGAACTCCTCTCACGTTGAGGTAACATGTTTTAAAGAGAGGTCTCACTGCAGTTTTCATAAAGAACGCGTTGCCGAGCGTATCATTAGGGTATTGACAATCACGAGTTAAAATATTGTTGATAAAGATTCCACAAGAAACCCAGATCGTGGCCGGTTCTTAGCAAACCAATACATATTCACCAGATGTATTCACACATATCTGTGCTTTCCGTGACTCAAGGAACCCCGAGTCCAATGACATATCCAGGCACAAGTCACACTGGCCTTGATATATGACCACAGCATCTGCGTCTCACCTCTACCTTTCTGCTGATGTTCAACTTGTACATCAGCCGATACTCGGAGCTGCCATCTACCTCCACCACTTGCTCCATCAGCTCCTTGGTGATGTGGCCCTACGTCGTTTTTTGTAATGTCATGATAGGAGCCATCACGATGTTAAAATTCGACTGAATGTAAGCGATCTTTAACTGGAGGCCCTAGCAAATTGCGGGTCGGTGTCCCGAATGTTTCGAACTTTTAAAAAGTAGCTAGTTGTGAAAGCACAAGAAAACTTGCCCCGGATGAAAAGCCACAGCAGGTACGTCCTGCTCAACACGAGCTGGGCGACTACTCCTTCCTGGCGCATCCAATATGAGCAAAAACGTACGAAATTTAAGATACAGCATGCGCATGGACTCTGCCACTTTGCTCAACAAAAGCGATCCTCTCATCGTCAAACTGGAGTATCGCCTTCTTTCGAAAGTAGATGGTCAGGAAAGTCACCATCGCCATTATGTCAGTTAAAAAATAAGAGAAACTGGGAGACTTTTACAACAGCTCCAAAATTCCAATAATGGCACAGCCGTGCGCATGCAAAATCTTCTTACACCGGATCAGTTTGCGGAAGTAGTTACAGGTGTCAAAGTCCTGCCTTCTTATGATTCAGACCGTAACACATTTGCTTTATAACATGGAGTCGACCGACCAGATTCCTTCGAGGGCACTCGCGTCTGTTCACGCACTTCAATGTAACAAGCCACAATAGCTTCCAATAACTAGAGATATATAGAGAATGCAAACTTCAGCGAAAAAATGATCACCTCACAGGCAAAAATCACTCAGAGGACATGCACATCCGATGAATTTCGAGATTTGGCGGAGGCCACTCTGGCCAGTCATTCTGTTCAATAGGAGACGGCAAGGCGAAGCGAGTCGTCTAACGGTGGATACGTATCAGAACAGAGGTAGCACGCCAATGAGCACCGAAATTCAAAATTCTCTCAGCAAAACTAACAACATCTTTGTTCAGTCCTAACCCGAGTAGTCATCAAGGGTAAGCGGGGCCGCCCCGTTCCCATGCTTTTCACAAACGAAATGAAATCGGCCACTGACGTTCCTATTTTGAAACGTACAGAAGCGGGGGTACCGAAGGAAAGTCCCTACGTGTTCGCTAATCCACGCTCTGCGGTAGGCGATCCACTTCGCGGAAGTGATTGCGTCAGGACGTATGCGTCACTGTGGTGCGACATGTCCTGATGCTCTCAAATCCACAAAGTTAAGGAAACATGTTGGGACGTTGTCTCAAACCATGAGCTTGAAAGAAAATGAGCTGGCCAGTTTTATGGGTCACGACATTCGGGTCCACAGACAATTTTATGGACTTCCAAAACGTACCCTACAAATAGCGAAAATGGGGAAATTGTTAATGGGGCTGGACAGGGGACTTACTGAATACGCTGGAAAAAGCTGAGATGACACGGATGTCGAACCGACAAAACCATTGATTAACGATACGTCAAGTGGCAAAGAAAGGCGCGCACGACTCACGTTACAACAAGATGCTCTGCAAAGTGTCATATACGCTGGTGCCAATATACGCTCCGCGGTGCGCAGTGCTCGCTGTCGGTTGGCTATCGCTAGTCCGCCCGGCGCGGGGAGCCATGCGCGTGAACGCCGACCTAGCAGGGCGGCAGCGGCCGGCGCGACACAAATGCACCTTTTGCAGTTGCAACTGCATCGAGGGTGCTGACGCGGCCACTACTCGTCACGACGTGAGGTCAACTACGGACGACGACGACTAACAAGTTCCTCGGACAAGCCGTCGGTGACCGCCGGCCGCGCGCGGGGTTCTGACGGACCTCTCCGCGTCTCGACGTAAGGTCAGCTACGGACGACGACGACGGGCAAGTTCCCCGGACAGGCCGCCGGTGAGCACGGAGCGCGAGGTAAGTGCACGCGCCGACCTCCGGCCTTCCGCCCTTCCCCTTATTAAGTCGGGAACCCCGTGTTCCTGCCCTAAATAGGAGTTGGCGGTTGCCGTAGTTTTGGCGCGAAGGATTTACGCGCGCTTTCCGTGCTTCACCGGCCGCCCGCCAGGCAGCGCCTCGTTCGTTTACACAAGATGGCGTCGCCCGTCCTCCGGCCGGCCGCGTAGGCAGTGCGCGTCTAGCGCTTGCTGTGGAGCGGGGAGCTGCCGGTGCCGTACCCGCTGTCCGCGCATGCGCGCTGCCCCGTCGCCGGCTGCCGAGCGTAGTACAGCGGCACGGGGTCCGTGCAGCAGCGGGCCAGCCTCTGCCGCCACCTCGCCCGCAGCCACGACATCCGCCCCCGCCGCGCCACGTAGGTGTGCGTGGGGTGCCGCACCTGTCTGCCGCGGCGGCCGTCGACCCACCGCTGCTGGGCGGCGCCCCTGGAGACGCGGCCGGACCTGCCGCACTGCTGCGCCGACTGCGGCCGCTCCTTCACCACCAGTGTCGGGCTCCGCAACCACCGGGCCCGATGCCGGGGTGACGACGGCCGTCACCGTGCAGAAGACGGCTCCGGGGGCCGCCGCCCGGACGACTCGGAGGACGCCGACGCGCAGCATCGCCCCTCCGCGGCGGAGTTCGTCACGCCCCGCCCTGCTCCGCGCGCCCGCCGCCGGCGGCTGGCGTCGTCGTCGCGGGATTCGCCGGCGGCGAGGTCGCCTGGCGGGGCGTCGACGCTTCCCACGCCGCCTCGGATGCCCGACGAGTCGCCGGGGGCCACAAGTTGCGGCGACGACGTCAGCGTGGTGGCAGCGCTCGCCTGCGGCCGGCTGTCGCGGGGTGCCTCGCTGTCGCCGTCGCCGCCGGCCCCCCTGTCGCCGTGGCCTCGCCTGTCGCCGCCTGTGGCAGAGAGGTCGTGGGACCTGCAGTTGCCGCCGCTCACACCGCCTCCGCCGCCCGGCCTGCTCCGTTTCGACGGGCTGTGGATGGACGACACGCCGCTTGGAGTTCTCGGCCCCGCCCCATCGCCGACGTCCCCAGCCGCTGTAGTGCCGGCGCCAGCGATGCTGCCGGCCCTGTTGTCGCCGGCGCTTGTCGGCACGGCGGTCCGGGGTGCGGCGGCGCAGGCGCCCGGAAGTGCCGCATCGCGAAGTGATAGTGTTCCGCGGTCCACCGGCCGGCCGGCGGCCGTCCACGGCACCGAAGCGGTCCCGGTGCCGCTCCCCCCCCCCCCCCCGCGCGCCGCGTCGCCCGGCACAGTGTCACCCGCGTCAGCGGTAGTGATGGGCTCGCAAGTGACGCCTGCGCCGGGGAGGCCCAGCGTCGTCATGGTATCGCCCGCGCCGACGCCAGCACCGCGTAGCCCCGGGGCCGTGGCCGTGCCTCCCGCGCCGGCCGGTGACCGACGCCCGCGCCGCGAAGCCGCCCTACACCGGCCGAAGCCGGTGCCCCTGCAGGCGCCTGTGCCGTCTCGAGCATGACGCAGACGAGCGCTGTGACGGGACGGTGACCGTGCGCGCCCCGCCTAATGAGTAGCTTACGGCGTGCCCGAGCACAACTTCGTGCTGCAGTGTGCCGTCAACGACGCACGTCGGGCTGGTGAGGAGTGTCACGTCGTGTTCGTTGACCTTACCAACGCTTTCGGCTCGGTGCCGCGCGCCCTTCTCTGGGAGGCGCTGGGGCGCTTTGGGCTGTCGCCCGAGGCCCTGGCAGCCGTGCGTGACCTGTACGATGCAAGCTGACAGCAGTGCGGCAGGTCCACCCAGTACAGGCACGCGGCGGGGCTGTCAGACCCCGTGCAGACGCGGCGTGGCGTCCGGCAGGGCTGTCCCCTGAGCGGCTTGCTATTCAACATCGCTATGGAGCCGGTGCTGCGCACGCTCCGCCAGTCGGACGTGCGCTGCCTGGCCTACGCCGACGACCTGGCATTGATTCTGCCGTCGGCTGCTGCTGCCGTCGCTCCGACCCTTCGGGTGCTTGAGGCCGTGTGCGGGTGGTGCTCTCTGGAGCCCAACCCGCGCAAGTCAGGCCTGCTGTCGGTGGGAGCCGCTCCGCCCGCCGTGTCTCTCAGCGGCGCACCTCTGCCGGTGGTGGAACGCACGTCGTCCTACGGGTACCTGGGCCGTCCGGTGGGCCACACCCGGCTCTCGGAGCCGCCCCTGGACGCGATGCGTTCCGCCTGCTGGACAGCGCCCTGGCGCCCTGGCAGAAGCTTGTCGCCGTGCGCACGTTCATCGTGCCGCGGCTGACGCACTGCCTGCGCCTGGGCGTGCTGCCCACGACGCCCCTGCGCGCCTTTGACAAGGCGCTGTGGTGGCGCGTCAAGGGTGTGCTGGGCGTGCCGTTGAGTGCCACCAACGGCTACCTGTACGCGCCGTCGTCCACGGGCGGCGTCGACCTGACGGAGCTGGGCAGCGAGGCCGACGTTCTTCTCATGGCCGCCAATGGCCGCCTACCTGAATGGCGAGCGCATGCGCGACGGCGGGGATGTCTCGTCGCGGTTCAGCCGCGCGCGTGTCGCCACCCGGGCCCTCGCCTCGTCTGTGCCCGTGGCGTGGCACGCCGCCCATCCCGTCCCGGAGCTGCGCATCGGCCCCACCGTGGTGGAGGCGCGCGGCGAGAGCAAGGCGCTCCGCAACGCTCTGCGGATGCGGGCTCTGAGCGACCTGGTCGCCAAGCCCCATCAGGGACGGGTCATGGAGTGTGTGGTCTCTCAACCGATGAGCTCCCATTATATGTATAACGGGAGCTTCACCCGGTTCGCCGAGTGGCGGTTTGTGCACCGTGCTCGGCTCGGTCTCGTGCCCCTCAACGGGTACCGTCGCAGCGCCGGTGACCGGCGCTGCCGACGCTGTGGCTATACCAAGGAGACCCTGCCACACGTGCTCAACCATTGCCGGCCCCACAGCGCGGCGCTGCAGCGGCGTCACAACGCCATCCTGGCGCGCCTGGAGAAGGTCGTGCCTCGGTTTGCCGGCACCGACGTGAGGGTGAACCGCCGTGTGCCCGGCACCGAGTCGGCCCTTCGGTCTGACCTGGTGGTCACCCGTGGCGTCCACGTATCCCTTGCGGATGTCACAGTCTCGTTCGAGAACCGGCTGGCTGCCCTGCGCGCCGCCGGCGACGAGAAGGTGGCCAAGTACGCCGGCCTGGTGGCCGAGCTGCGACGCCAGGGCAAGGACGCCTCCGTGCATGCCCTGGTGATTGGCACGCTCGGCACCTGGTGCCGCGGCAACGAGGAAACGCTGCGCCACCTGCGTGCCAGCCGGGTGTACGCCCGACTGATGCGCAAGCTCATGGTGAGCGACACCCTGCGGTGGTCCCGGGACGTGTACGTGGAGCACGTCACCGGGGTCCGCCAATACGAGTGATCAGTGGCCACCGGCCGTAGCCGCTGTGACGTCAGGGTGCCCGCCTCCACCGTCGCGGCGTCTTCCTCGGCGGCGGCGTTCTCCGTCTCGCGGTGTCGTGGGGTTGCTCTCCGCCCGGCCGGCTGATGAGCCGTCGGGCCGCCGCAGCCACCAACGGGCCGCCGGCCGGCCTGCCGCCCCTCCCCTTCCCCTAGTGTTTTATTTTATCTGTGTATTAGTGTAATCACCGTATCACGAGATGTCCCCCCCCCTTAGTGTTGTATGCCCACTGTGTGGGCACTATTGATCCTGATTTGATTCGTGTATTGGCGCAATCAAATGACAATCACCACGAGATGTTGCCCCCTTACCTGAATTATGTGCTACTGTTTCTCATCTAATCCGTTTATTGGTGTAATCACATGACAATGATCCAGAGATTTCCCCTCCTCCTTGTTTTTTTTTCTGCTAGCGACACGTGTACACGTGTTGTACTGATTATTATCTGATCTGTGTATTAGTGAAATCATATGGAATCAACACGACACGTTCCCCCTATCCCCGGACTGCTGACCTGTCGCGCTCCGGGGCGTGGCCCCCCACCCCTTCCCTTGGCTGGCCGGCCGGCTGTGGGTTTCCCCTCCCCTGCCCATGTCCCTGGGCCTTGGGAGACCGCGGCCGCCCCGTCTGGCCGCGGTTTTGCTTGGGCCGTTGCTGTGCCATGATCAGCAGCCCTCGTCGTGCGCCGCGTTTCGGGGCGGTGCAGTTTTGCGACCTGGCCGCGGCCGGCTCGCCTGGCCGCGGCGAGGTCGCCGACGGCACACCGTCCCTTGCGGCCTTGATCCTGCGCCGCGTGTCGGTGCGGCACGTTCGCCATGTACCTGGCCGGTGCCAGCACGCATGTGTCATCAGCGTGGCTGCATCCATGCAGCGTTGAACGGGGCCGGATGCGGCCCCCGCCGGCGGCATGTCCCCCCCCCCCCCCCCTGCCCACCGTCTGCTACTCGGGTCCACGCCACGAGATGCGCGCCGCGATGAAAACCGCCGTCAAGCTGGCCAATATGCCAATGTTATGCCAGCAAAAATAACCGGATCACACGCAGGGACAGAATGGCAAGCAAATGCAAGCAAGCAAGCAAGCAAGCAAGCAAGCAAATCCAACTCTTTGTGCCCGCAAACCGGATTGGTACCGAAATGGCAAACGTCACGCAGTTCTCTACGCGAGTCAGCCATTGCATGTTGTGCAGAGCTCATCACAGGTGCCGTGGTCGGGCAAACGTCAGTTTTGTTTAATTTTGTGTCATTTTTGCTCGCTGTCTTTCGAATTCTATGTCAATGGACGGGGTGCAACCAACACGATCATGCAAATGAAACAATTCAGATATGCACAAAACTGTCATTCATGGATGGTCAATGCCCTGAGGAGATGTACAACACAAAACGCTCCATTTATATGCCCGACCAAATGGGGAAAACCATTAACAAGTCACGAGAAGCATTTACAATGTATTCCTACGGTATTTCCAGTGTTCTCAGTACCCAGTGCACCTCCATATACTTGCAGCCAAAGCCCTTCATATGTGTAGTATCGTGCGATAACTCAGTGCGCTTACCCAAAACAGCTGCCAGAATGTGTACTAGAAAGATGTACATTTTACGGACGGCTGTTAACCGCGCCAAATATGTCGCTGGTCATGTGGTTAAGGCTTTTACAGGGTGAAACGTTGTCTTGTGGAGACTGGGCACTCGTCACGAAACCACAAAACTTCAAATCGGAAAAAAACAAAGGAATCACACCAGTTTGACAACTCAGAAAGACTCAGCGAATAGCAGCAAACAACTCAACCAACAACAAACAGAAAGCACCCCTGAATATCATCCGCATGCAACGCATTAGTTCGCAAATGCAAATGTCAACATTTTCAAGTTGCTCGCTAAGCATGCTCATTTCCGCCAGTCAAACAACCTCACCAAACAAGCGTGCGCTTTCTTGCTGGCAGAGTGTCTCCAAGGCAAAACAACATTTTCTTCTTAAGAACGATGCCGGCGAGTGCTTCTGTGTAGGCCACGGAGGACGGAAACAAAGAGGAGCCAAGTAGCAAGTGAGGAGAGGGGAGATTCGACCCACGCGAATTGCGCCTTCTTAGTCAGACCTTGACCGCCGAAAAGGCGGCCCGAAGCTATCGGTGTGGTGACTCCATGGCTTCACATGGACGACGCTAGTGCTGCCCCCCGCCTGATTTGAGGCAATACAGTTCTAAGCCCGGATCCGCCGTGTATGGACGCTCCGCCGAGCCGTGCACCGACGGAGCACGGTACACGGCTCTATCAACAGCAATACATCCCCGCAAGCGCAATATCAAAGATCAGAAGCTTTTGCGTGAGGAGTCAGGATGCAATGCCAATTTGAGAAGAACAAGGGGCTGACGTGACATTCAAATGATATTGGTGGCGACACACTGAGCGTAAGCGTAAGCGACCACTGCTGATGTCGGAGATGAGACCAGTCTATGGAGTTTGGTATTATACGTTGGACTGTTTTGCAAGGGCCAACGCCGCGAGGACACAAGGTGAGGAAAAACGCGATTAGTGGAAGTACTGATAAACACTATAACGTTATAACGAGAACCTTCAAGTATCCACCGCATAAATTTCGTGCACAATTGCTGTGATGGGCAATATTTTCTGTTTGGTACCTTTTACACAGCATATGATGTTAACTAAATATTGTGTATATAAGTATAAAAGGCAAAAGACAAATTGAGGCAAAGTTTTACTCAAAATCGACAATATAACATCTTAAGTGCATGATGGATGTTCCGGTCTAGTCGCTCATATCAACTCGCTTTCAATCTAGACGCATCAGTCGGTTGATGCTGTAGTTTCGGGCCCAAATCGGGCAAGGGAGATAACACGCACGTCCTCTCCCGGCGTCACTCTGAGAACCAACTGTCTATCGTTCAGTAGCCGGCCCCGGCCGCCCCGCATGGCAGTCACATATGGGGTCCGGCTGGTAGGAAGGGACACGCGGCAAAAATAATAAAACAGGCCATCAATATAGAGGGTCGTGACAGGTCTAGCGCTAGGGTGAAGTAAACATAAATTAAGAGGAAAGGCAGGCATCACCGACATTTCACAAAACTACGGAAAATATAGAAATAAGGGCAGATTTGTTCGCAACAATGGGAATTTTTGATTTTCTGGAATAGTGATACGATTAATTAAATGCTTATTAAACATAACTCACGCCGGGGCCTACAGCGGATGCGAAAGCTTCGCTCGACGAGCGCTAGACATGGCGAAGAAGTCCACAACTTCCTTCGAGGCTGGGAGAAGGTCGCGGTGCGTCTGGCACATCACCAACGCCTCCAGACGCTCCTCACCCATCGTCGCGCGGACTTTGGTCAGGGTCCGGGCGACCTCACTGAAGGTCCGCTCCGCCTCCGCAGCAGACACCGGCAGGACCGCATCCTGAGCCGCCTCCACAAGGCGGTGCAGCGGGATGGCGTGGTGACGCAGGCCAACCGGCGGGTGCCGGGGTGCGCCTCCACCCTGCGTCCCGACCTGGTGGTGACCCGCGGCGACGAGGTCATCCTGGCTGACGTCACCGTGGCCTTCGAGAATGGGCCAGACGCGCTTCGCGCTGCCAGCGACGCCAAGGTCCGTAAGTACACCCGCTCGTGCACGAGCTGCGCGGGCCGGGCAAGACGGCCAGTGTGGTGGCGTTTATCGCCGGCCCCCTAGGCACCTGGTGGCGGGGTAATGAGGCCTCGCTGCGCCGGCTCCCTGTCAGCCGGACTTATGCAAAGCTGATGCGGCGGCTCATGGCGAGCGACACCCTGAGGTGGTCCCGCGACATTTACATTGAGCATCTGTCCGGGCGCCGCCAGTACGAGTGATCCGCGGCCGGTTCTTCCGGCCGCGGTGACGTCAGGGTCGTCGCCGCCATCCTGCCGCCGCCAGCAGCGCACTGTTTCGGCCTGGCGCGGCGGCCGCACACCCGGACCGCTGCCTCCGCGCGGTGAGCGGTCAGCGCGGCCGCCCGACGCCCCGTCTCCCCGCAGTCCCCGGAGCGCCACGTGGGCCATAACCGATGCCTACCGGCGGCCTGCCCCCCCCCCCCCACACCTTCGGGAGGGAAGCCGGCCTCCGCCCCACCCCTCCCATAGCGCGCCGCGTCGCGCCGGGAAGTTCTTGTGCGGCGCCATCTGCGGCGCAGCTGGTGGCGCCACCACTGCTTGCCTGATGTAGCAACGTAAGGTGGCGCCATCAGCACGCCCTGTTCGGTGTGCGCCCTAGCGCTTGGTTATCATTGTTAATGCCGTTTTCATAATTTCATTTGTTGCATTTTAACAAAAAACCGTGTCGGGTGTAAATGCCCTTCACATCGTGAAGTGCCATCCGCTTTTCTTTTTCCTTCTCATGTTATCGAACATGTATTTTTCTGAATAAAAAATCTGTTCTTATCAGCTTAATATCTGATATTAAACTGATTTTTGAACATTGGCAGGGTTACTGGAGCTTGCTCCTACCCTACCGCGGGTTGGTCTGCCATTGCACTACAGCCAGGATCGACGCATTTTATGCTGTCAGCGGTGTCAATAAATCAATATGCTGTAATACATGTACAATCAGTATGTGTTTCAATATGGGTTGGCGCCTATGCAGCATGCGCACCGCGCGGAGAAGGCGCGGACGACTCAAGTTGCCACAAGATGCTCTGCAAAGCGTTATGCGAGCTGGTGCCAATGCGCGGCGGGGTGCGCACTGCCCGCCGTCGGCTGGCTATCGCTCGTCCGGCCGGCGCACGGAGCCAGGCGCGCGCACGCCGGCCCTGCAGAGCGGCAGCGTCCGGCACGACACAAATGCACCTTTTGCAGTTGCATCTGCATCGCTTCTACCGTATCGGCGTATCATCACCATCATCGTATCGGCATACCGTCCCCATCCCTAGCGGCTCAGACCTGGCGCCGCGTGTCGGCGCGGCACAGTGGCCGTATACCTGGCCGGTGCCATCACGGACTGCGTAGTCGGTGCGGCTGCGATTCATGCAGAATCGAAGGGGGCCTGGTGCGGCCCCCGCCGACGGCCTGCCCCCCACCCCTGCCTACCATCGGGAGGGAGGCGAGCCCGCGCCCCACCTCATTGACGGCGCGCTGCGCCTTGCCGTGGGGTCATGAGATTATATCGTATTATCTTGTAAAGAACCACTGTGTCGCCTGTACATGCGCTCCAGAGCCTGGAGCGCATCCGTTTTTCGTTTTCCCATTTACTGTTATCAAACATGTACTTTTACAAATAAAAAATCTGTTGATCTTAGCCAAAGGGCCAGTGTTTTCGCGTGCCAGCGGTCTCTATCGCGCGACCTGGTATTCGCCTTATTTATTGCGTTTGCGCCCGCCATCTAGGGACGTCGCGGGACACCACCGACGTCCGAAAATCACCGGGACGACGAACATCCGCCCCAGCCCAGGTGGACGCCGGAGACGCCGCGCCGGGTGGACGCCGGTGGACCACGGGATCGTGGGCGGACGACACGCCGTTTCCAGTGATCGGCCCCGCCCTATCCCCGAGGTCCCCATCCACCGTATCGCCGGAGCCCGCGATGCTGCCGGCCCCGCTGTCGCCGGCGCTTGTCGGCGCAGCGGCCCGGGGTGCGGCGCCGCCGGCGCCCGGGAGTGTCGCGTCGCGGAGTGGTGGTGTGCCGCGGCCCCCCGGCCGGCCGGGGGCCGTCCCCAGTGATTCCCCTGTACCGACCGCCGCGAGTGCTCCCCTAGTGCCGACCGCCGAAGCGGTCTCGGTGCCGCCTCCCCCCCCCCCCCGCGCCGCGCCGCCCAGCACAGTGTCGCCTGCGCTTGTGGTGTCGCCCGCGCTGACGCCTGCACCGCGGAGTCCAGGAGCCGCGGCTCTGTCTCCTGCGACGGCTGCCGCTGTGACCCGGCGATCGACGCCCTCGCCGCGGAGCCCCGGGCTCTCGATACCCACAATCGTGTGTGACACTCCGGTGGCGACACCCGTCCGCCGGGTGCGTTCGTACGCCGAAGATGCCGCCGGGCCGCTGCAGCCACCAATGGGCCGCCGGCCGGCCTGCCGCCCCTCCCTCCCTCCGCCCAATGCCCCATTTGATCCGTGTATTAGTGTAATCACCATATCACGAAACGTCCCCTCCCCTCTGAAAGTTCCTATGGCCAGTGTGTGTATGTGCTGTTGATTCTTGTTTGATCTGTGTATTGGTGCAATCACATGACAATCATCGCGAGATGCTGCCCCATCGGCGGAACTGTGTGTTATTGATTCTTATTTGATCCGTGTATTGGTACAATCACATGACAATCATCACGAGATACTGCCCCATCGGCGGAATTGTGTGCTGTCGATTCGTATTTGTTCCGTGTATTGGTGCAATCACATGCCAATCATCACGAGATGCTGCCCCATGGGCGGCATTGTGTTTTTTTTTATTTGATCCGTGTATTGGTGCAATCACATGACAATCATCACGAGATGCTGCCCCGTGGGCGGAATTGTGTGCTATTGATGCTTATTTGATCCGTGTATTGGTGCAATCACATGGCAGTCATCACGAAATGCTTTCTCATGGGCGGAATGGTGTGTTATTGATTCTTATTTGATCCGCGTATTGGCGCAATCACATGACAGTCATCACGAAATGCTTTCTCATGGGCGGAATGGTGTGTTACTTATTCTTATTTGATCCGCGTATTGGCGCAATCACATGACAGTCATCACGAAATGCTTTCTCATGGGCGGAATTGTGTGTTATTGATTCTTATTTGATCCGTGTATTGGTGCAATCACATGATAATCATCACGAAATGCTTTTTCATGGGCCGAATTGTGTGTTATTGATTTTTATCTAATCCGTGTATTTGAGCAATCACATGACAATGATCACGAGATTCTCCCCTCTGCCCTGCCGATTGCCGAACTTCAAATCGAAAAGACCAAAGGAATCACACCAGTTTGACAACTCAGAAAGACTCAGCGAATAGCAGCAAACGACTCAACCAACGAACAACAGAAAGCACTCCTGAATATCATCCGCATGCAACGCATTAGTTCGCAAAAGCCAATGTCAACATTCTCAAGTTGCTCGATAAGCATGCTCATTTCCGCCCGTCAAACAAGCTCACCACACAAGCGTGCGCTTTCTTGCCGGCAGCGTGTCTCCAAGGCAAAATAACATTTTCTTCTTAAGAAAGACGCCGGCGAGTGCTTCCTGTGTAGGCCACGGAAGACGGAGAACAAAGAGGAACTTTGTAGCAAGTGAGGAGGGCGAGATTCGACCCACGCGCATTGAGCCTCCTTAGTCGAACCTTAACCGCCGAACAGACGGTCGGAAGCTATCGGTGTGGTGACTCCATAGCTCAAGATGGACGCCATTCGCGTTGATTCACCGCCGTCAAAAGCCACACCTACCGCTCACGCTTGATTAATTGAACGCAGCTACACCGAAGTCCAACACAGCGTCCATGTTATAAGTGAACTAGCGCGTCTGAACGCCCCCGCGGCATGAATTTGGCCGGAACTTTGCATGCTCGGCATTGTCACGAACTTCACGTAAAAGATAAGTTGAGCAAAAGGTAACTGTTCCACATCGCAGGGAAAGTGTGCCACTGCACGCATTGGTGTCGACTGAAGAGAGGATTGTTGCGGGACCGAACAACAACATGGATGATCGCATTTACTGAATTTGAAGTCTTAACCAAAAGTCGTAGCATTGATAAACGTGCCGGCTTCATGCCTTGATGCTTGAGTGGCGGTGAACCAGATCGATACAAAACTGCAACCAAGTTGCTTTCCACACAAGTGGCAGGAAACAGCTCTGGACCAGCCGGACGTTCCACGCGCCGGTGCCCAAAATCCCAGCGCCCCGCCAACGGCATTCGAGGGCGCCGTTCTTTACTGCCCTCTAGATCACGAGTGCCAGAAACAGCCGGTAGATGACGCTCGGCTCACTTCCGGAGCGCGCGTGGTTCGGTGCGATGCGTATGCCGCACTGCTGATCGCAGCTCTCCATACGATAATGTGTCATGGCTATCACTAGCAATACATCCCTACATTGTGTGCGCCACCCCAGTCACCAGCAGTCTTCCTCCATGTTCTGGGAACGTGTTCATCCACTTGCCGCCAACATGCCGGACAGAACCCGTAATCCAGGGGGTCAGACCGAGGAACCCTTCGGACCTCCCCACCGCGGTGTGCTCACTTCTTCCCGGTGAATAACATAATACATAATACATGCAACGCTTCACCTCCAGCCGCCTAAAACGACTAAGTATCCAGCGATTCGGCCAAGCAACGAATCATCATAAATGTTCAAACACGCCTCTGTGTCATTTCCAATGGAGCCCCTATCAAACAGTCACACATGCATTGAACATTTTGCGCCATACACACAAGGAAGAACCTGGAACTATCTCAAGTATCGCGATCATAGCGCATTAAAAAAAAAAAAATGGCTGGCGAAAAACCTACAGAGACCGACTTGGCCCGAACTGTGGTAGGGTTGAATGGCCTCCCAGGCTCATGGTTTCGCTTCGATGGCCGGGTATCAGTGATGCGGTTCCTCAACGTTTCCCAGCGCCTCAAGGGCTACTCAAAACGGTCCACACCGTCAGCAACACCTAGAGCACTTCGTGCAACTCGAATAACAGGCAGCGGGTGGGCCTGAAGCTCGTTTGTTTTTGTTTAGCCGTTTCCGACAGTCCTCTAGATCGTAAAATGCCATTCAAGGTTTTCTCATTTCACTTACGTGCCCGGGCGATTCGGGGCGGCGTGCCAAGAGAAAAGAGGACTTATCTTAAGAAGCCGAAGATCAAGTAGAGGCTGGCTGCAGACCTTGAAGCTTGTCTGGAGCAGACCAGAAGCTTCTGGTCTGGTGTGTTCCGGAGGCAGACCCAGCACCAGGAGCGATCACACGCCGCTGGAACACAGACAAGTGGCCGTCAAGCGACTGGGGTAGTCTGGTGCATGGACATCGATTCTGGAGGAACCGCAAGGGAGTCCAGTTTTAACAGCTATCACGGGACAGTTACCCTGTAATCCGTACAGTTGGCCAAGACCTTTGTGACCTAACGAAAGCCATGAAGTTCTAAGCGGATATACAATTATAAAATAGACAAACTAGAGGTTGCATTTGGAAGTAAGATAAATAAAGTAACAAATCAGTCCAGCAGGTGGGTCGACGTGATAGCACATCTTGCATTATTTCTTTTCCGGAACAATTCTGACAAAGGTAATTAAAGTTGCTTCGAAGAATACCGCAAACGTGTGCGTAGTTTCATTTAGTCACAATTGCACGATATGAGCAGTACGTTCAGTTGTCTGCAATCGGTGTCAAACTTGAGAGTCTTGAAAAACAAGATACAAAAACATTCAGCATAACACATTCGTCACAAAATACACCCAAGTGTTACCTTTTCGCCGAGCATCCAAAATCCCATAAAATAAGGGGAAATAACGGCTTCTCTAGAGTACCATGCTACCGCGCCCACCATACCACTTCCAAAAAACCGCAATATAAAAACTGCCTCGTCTCGAAAAAACACTACTCGAATTCGCGATGAATGCAACGCATATCAGATACCACACTCCTTGCAATGCGAAACTAGCAGGGGCTTGACGCATTACTGGGCTTAGGCATGAAAAACATTTCGAGTTACCTGAAAAACGCACTGCTGGAGTCGTGAACTAAGCAGCTCATAAGCGGCGCGATCGGGCACTTCCGCGACTGAGAGTTGACCGCGTGCAACGCCTCAGCACCGCAGCACCGACAAGCAATGCGGCCGGCGCCAGGTCGACCCTTCCTGTTGGCTCCCCTGCCGCCGGGAAGCCGTGCCCACCCATTAGTCCATTCCTGGTAAGGCCACATTCCAGGGTATTCACACCTGGCGCATGGGTGGCCCCCCGGGCGTCCAGGTGGGCACTGGGCAGGGGCCGCCGGCCGTCGAAGGGTGGGCATTCGGCGAGCGAGCTGGCGCGGACGGAACTCGGGACAAGACTCGTGGCCGCCAACGACAAATGCCACACAGTGTCACCCGCTTGTGCCCTGCTCGAACTGCACGCTCAGATCACGTTTATGGGCCGTTCGCACGGTAAAACGCGCTACCATGCACTTCGTCACTTATTCCTCTCTATACCGAGGCTTGCGCCGCGTCCGGTCCGCCGGAATGGACAAAAAAGGTTGTTGAACATTCCGTTAGAGGTCTGGTAGATCCGACTTAATCAGATAATTTGTAACCTGATAGAGAACCAGACAACCAGAGGACCTGATACAACTGCGGGAATCTGGCGATCACGTTGAAATAGCACGGCAGAAGGAAGACCAACGATAAGTAGTTAACTAGCCATCTGTTTTTTGACGTGGATGATGTAGAAATGACCCATTTCTTTTCATGATGTCGATGATGGTGTGCCCCAAAAACTACTGCTTCGATGCTAGAAGCGCTGAAAAGCTGGCGCAATCACGGCGCGTTTGTGACACATGAAATGGAAGAAGTGGAGCAAATGAAAGCAGTCAAAATTTCGCACCTCAAATTTGCATCCATAAATCACGATCTGCCTGTACAGGCAGCATTTGGACAACAAACGTTGTTGTGATGAGTAATATTTCCTGTTTAGCACCTTTTGCGCATATGATGTTAACTTTAGTTTGTGTATGTGAGTATAAAAGGTAGAAGAGACAAACTGAGGTAAAGTTTTACTCATAATCGAAAATATAACGTCTTAAGTGCATGATGGGTGTCCCGTTCTGATCGCTCATATCAACTCACTTTCAATCCAGACGCATCAGTCGGTTGATGCTGTAGTTTCGTGGCCAAATCGGGCCAGGGAGAGAGCACACACGTCCTCTCCCCGCGTCACTCTGAGAATCAACTGTATCGTTCAGTAGCCGGCCCCGGCCGCCTCGCATAGCAGTCACATATGGGGTCCGGCTGGTAGGAAGGGACACGCGGCAAGAATAAGAAAACGGGCCATCAATATAGAGGGTCGTGACGGGTCTAGCGCTAGGGTGAAGTAAACACAAATTAAGAGGAAAGGCAGGCATCACCGACATTTCACAAAACCACGGACAATATAGAAATAAGGGCAGATTTGTCCGCAACAATGGGTGTTCCGCACAAATCGGCCCTTACACGGTTCCCCTTTTTGTGAAATGTCGGCTTTGCTGTCCCGTCTCTGAGCTTCTGTTTTATCTCCATTTCTCGGTCCCCTGTCGAGTTTCCCTTGAAGATTTATGTTTTGTTTAGTTTACGGTCCCTGCGACCCCGGCCCTACGGCCAGCCCGGAAACTGCGCCACATGTGTCGTGTTCTGTGCAGGGCCGCGTCGCCCGTTAACCGAGCAGTTGTGTCGCGGGCGCCGCCAAGGAGAGGACGCATATGTCCTCTTCCTGGCCCGATATTCAAACCTCAAAATATAGCATCAGCCGACGGATGCGTGTTGACGAATCGAACGACACCGAACAATGGGAATTTTGGATATTCTGAAATAATGGTACGATTAATTAAATGCCTATTAAACATAACTCACGCCGGGACCTACAGCAGATGTGAAAGCTTCGCTCGACGAGCGTCAGACTTGGTGAAGAAGTTCACAACTTCCTTCGTGGCTGGGAGAAGGTCGCGGTGCGTCTGGCTCATCACCAACGCGTCCAGGCGCTCCTCACCCATCGTCGCGCGGACCTCGGTCAGCGTCCGGGCGACCTTACTGAAGGTCCGCTCGGCCTCCGCAGCGGACACCGCCAGCACCGCTAGGATCTAATGAGAGATATTGGAGGAATGTGATAGTGACTGGTGATCCAGCAGGATTATTATTTCTAATGAAAAACATCCCCCGGGAAAATTATCACGTTAATTATAAAATGAACGACAATAATATATTATAATCAAACAGTAAATGATATAGCATTAGCGTCGATTGGGTAAATGAAAAAGACCAAATAATTCCGCAAATTTAATGAAGGCGTCAGGTATTTGGCATCTGCTAATACTTCAGGTATAACACATATTAATACAGTGGGCGCAACATGACCTAGTCATCGACGCACCCTTCATCCCCAATAAAGAAACGAACATATCATCCTATAATCACGGTATAAACATGTCTGAAGACACTAGTACCATCGAATCTATTCAATCAACGCGTTGCCCATTCGAGTGTTCAGTTTTTAACTATCTTCTCCCGCACTGGTCTTTATTATTTTGACATGGCCATTCGACCGCTACTGCGACCTTTCATAACTGGTATGGCATCAATTAGAAAAATCAAGAAAATGTGACGTTCTAAAAACGATATAACACAATATTATTGAAAAAAATTGTATATAACGGAACAATACAGTGCCGTAACGCATAACATGATACAGAGCAAGAAGATCAAGTATATCCCAGCTAAGCCATTCAATGTACGTATATTGAGGAAAGTAGTATTGAGTTCAGTGCCAGACGGCGGAGTACGATGGACTAGAGCAATGCGTGTATGTGAATGGACTAATGACTTTGGTGGAGTACGGTGGAAGCTGAAAATGTTAACCCGGGGCAGGCGGTGGATGGTCGGGAAGGGTACAGGGTCGCAGCGGTCCAGCGCTGCTACCGCGGAGTCAGGTACCACTTAGTCCTGGCTGCGCCGCCATATGGCCGACCAGACCTGAAGCTCGGCCTTCGTGTCACACTTGAAGCTCTGAGGAAGAACCGGTCGGTAGAGCTCCCAGCCTGGACGGATGTCCTCCATGTCACGCCGGCCACCCTTGTTGGTAGAATGCCCGAAAGCGAGAACGCCTGGCGGTGGTACGTCTGTCGTAACGCCCCAGCTCGCTGTCCAGCATCACCAGTGCCTGTGTGGTCGCTGCCGAACCTCTCCTCCATGTCCTGCTGCACTGCGTCGATGGCTGGGAAGTACACATTCACGCGGAAGTAGCCGGTGACGCCCAGGTCGTCGCCCACGTTCGCTCTGACGGTAGAGCGGTGCGCAGGGATCCGCGGCCTCTCGATGGTTGTGTCCAGCTCTTCTGCCATCATCTGCGCTTCGGCCATCAGCTCATCGAACGAAGAAAGAAGACCCGAACGATGACTGCCGGTGCGCAGGTCAGTGAGTGTACTGATGGTGGTCCTCGCCAAGCCGAGCGTCTGGATCAGATCTTCACCCGGTTGCTGTAGCTTGAGGGATACTGGTCGCAGCAGACTGCCCAGCTCCTTCATGGTCACGATGGCCACCAGGAAGTCCGAAGCCGCCATGGCCTTCAGGAACATATTCGCCTTTGATATGGTGATTGCGTCGGTCCAGTCGGTCATGAGACGCAGGTCGTCCGCGATGGCTGCGAACTGTTCACAGAAGCGACGGACAGACGTGTAACGCTCGACAAATCGAGTCACGCACAGCTTGATCAGGCGCTGTTGACTCTGACCTGTTCTCTTCTGTGCCTGCTGTAGGACCACGGAGCGCTTGGCGCCGTCGGCCACGAAGGCTATGACTGTCTCCATCGTTCCTTGTGCGTTCCTCACCGCACGAACCGAGCTCATCTTGGATGCGGCGAGGTTAAGGCCGTGCATCGCGCAGTGGTAGTAGTGGGCCAGGGGTGCCTCTCGCTGGACATGGGCCGCCACGCCAGCCTTCATGCTGGACATGGCGGCAGCACCGTCGTAACACTGCGCGATGAGGCACTTCTTGTCCCGGTGAAGGCGGTCCACAGCTTCGAGTACAATTTTTACCAGGTTTTGACCGGACAGCTTGACCTCGCTTTCCGTTTCTGCGGCGTTCAGCCTCTGGAAGACGTCTGCGAGGCTGACCGGGCCCCCGCGCAGCACGTCTTTCCCATCCTTTTGGTCCAAGTATCTCACCGCGATCACCAGCTGCTCCCGGTGAGCCCTGACTGTAGTCTCATCGGCGATTATAGCCCACAGCGGCGAGGCAGCGACTTTTGCTGACATCGCGTCCTGCAGCAGCCGAAGCAGATCATCTAGAAGTTCGTTTTGAGCCGCTTTGCTAGTGTAAAGTGTGGCACTGGCGGCCCAATTCAGACGCCCTTGCAGCTCCGTGTCGCCATTCTGCAGTCTGAGCCGCAGCAACATCCGAAAGTTCCCGTCATTATATCCGGGGTACACTCCAGATGGATCGATACGCCCGTCATCCCGATGGCCTCTCAGTGGGACGTTTTGCATGGCAGCAAACCTCACTGTGTCCACGATGCTGCCCAGGGCCGCTCGGGTGCGTTGTATCTGACGACTGTTGGCGGCAGTCAGCATGGTCGAGACGGGTTCGTCGTTCGCGACGGTTCGCAAGAAATCTGCGGCGGCAGCGAATGACTTTTTGTGACACTCATTTCGGTTGTGCACGCTGAGAGCACCTGCCATCCCAGTTATGTCGGAGAAGTCCCGCAGTGGACGAGCTACCAACCTGCCCAGTGGCTGGTTCCTAACACCAGGCCTGCCGCCTGCCTCCGCCGCTGTTGCAAACAGCACGCAGGACGCGCACCATGCCCCCAATGTTCCGGATGCCGCGAGACGGCCAGCCATGAGAACATGTCGATGTGCGTGTCGTTGGCTCTCGGGTGCGGAGCTGTCCCCCCCCCCCCCCCCCCACGCCGGTGTTCAGAAGTTGGGAAGTCGCTCTTTATTGAAGGCTTCCACCGCTGTTTTAGGGCAGCCTTGATAGCTGCGGTGTCGACCTTCTCTCCCGCTCGTTTTTAAGCGACGTCTCCGAAACCTATTGGGGGGACCACCACAGGCGTGAGAGTGAGAATGGTCTCTGCCAACTCTGCTGCTGGCGCCGCAGTCTTGGCTTGTGCCACTCACCTCCGTTTGGTGCGGGCGACGGCGTGCTAGATGGACTGGAGAGTGCAGATGGCGAGCATACCGTGCTTGTCTGCGCCATTGTCGACGTGGCACTCTCGACCAATCAGAAGTGCTGTAATCGTCGGCTGGCATCGCGAAATGCTAAGAGGGTAGGAAAATTCTGATTGAGTGATAAATATGTCGCGCAGAAATACAAATCGAC
Source organism: Pollicipes pollicipes (assembly GCF_011947565.3). NCBI lineage: Eukaryota > Metazoa > Arthropoda > Thecostraca > Pollicipedomorpha > Pollicipedidae > Pollicipes > Pollicipes pollicipes. The sequence goes on along the minus strand of NW_023596921.1, from coordinate 8,713,942 downwards.
ACGGTTTCTTTGCGCCACCGAAAAGAACATGTGCCGGTAATGTTTGAAGTGCGGCAGAATTATTGAATTGACCAGTTATTATGTAACCACATATACCTAACCAAGAACATTCCCAATGTCATGCAACGTACCAGTCTTACTGCTTCAAGCAGAAGTAAACAAATGAGCAATACACCAGCGATATTTTGTGAAAGTATAGCCCAACCGCGCCGCGTCAATCCATTGTTAGATGATCCATTCACCGCTGTGAAACATGACGTCCCGGGGTCTCGCCCGCGCTAAAAAAGTGGAGCTATTCAAGGAAATAAGGAGCAGGAAATCGGTAAGATCTCGTTTTCCCCCTGCAATGCATTGCAGCGTGAACATGCTTGGTACTTACCTTTGGTGATAGGCACTTACTATAACAAAATCAACATGAAACCAATTTTACGAGGACAACCATGGGGTAAATTCTAATATATGGTAGCTGTAAAGGTGCTGCTTCAAAGCTTAAAGCACTGATTACCATTCCTCTGTTTTAGTAACCAGAAAAGCAAGTTTCAAGTGATTTCCGAAAAAAACACTTGAAATATAATAAAGAGCATCTAAACCGTCACTGCCGTTGTCAAAAGGACTTGAAACTGGAATAAACTACCACTTCCTTGGAAATCTCGACGACCTTGGCCGCAACGTTTTAATAAATCAAAACCAAAAACCAGTTCCTGCCTTCATCTAACTCATTTTGCTAGATATGCGTGCCTGCACCCAATCATTAGTCTGTTTTGGGCGGTCTCACAATGTAAGAGGCTGACTAGCCCCCATTGTAAGTTTGCACTAGCTCTCCAGGACAGAATGTTACGGCTGCGGCAGGCCCGTCCGTCGTCATTTAGATAACTACTCTTTTCCGCAGCAAATGTTCGGAACATTTTCAGCCGCAGCCGGCCAGGCCAAACGGCAAAACCAGTGGGCAGAGATGCTCGCGCTTGCCCAAAGGCTCGGGCTGGTGAAGACCACCACCACCGTAAAACAGGTGCCGCATAGCATTTATGCCAATCAATTGCGCGCGACCCGAGGTGAGTTTCATTGGCTCTATGCTGGGGAGATCCAATATTTTTTTTTGGGAAGACATCGGAGCAGTACGCTGAGCAAGCTCAGTACGATAATTTGAAACTTTATGTTCAGAGCCACTCATCGTACTTATTTATCTAAAGAGGAGTGGTAAGCCCCCACCCCCCCTGACGCCCTACGCTCACCTACCCTCTCTGTTTCGTCCATGATTTGAAGCAAAGAATACACAACGCCTAGAACTTATACATGTTACTGTTAAGCGACCTAACATTGATCCTAGAAAATGTTCTGCGGAGAAAATCAGCATTAGAAAGCGAGGGGGGATAATACAGCTTGATTACATTTGCTTGCATACCCGCCTAGCCTGAAACATGGCGACTACACGACGCCCGTTTCATTCCATACACAAGTGCGATGCGGCTGTGCGGATCACCTTGCGCAAATCGAAGGGAGAAACCACACGCCCAGCTCACCATGTTGTTATGTTCCATTGTGTCGTCACAAGCCCTGCTGATGGCGTGACACTGGCGGAGTGCTCACTTCGGGAGGCTCCCGGCCATCTTTAACGACGAGCGTGATAGCGTGGAATGCTTGCAATTCAAAGATATAGTATCCCTGTCTTCATTTGTTATGCATAAAAACCGAGATGCTGTCTTGACTGATATGGAGCAGGTTCACCAACGCATTGACTTGCACGATTTTGGGGCTCATCGTGGACGATAATCAACAACGCTCGACTCCCAACACCACCCACCAACCACGCACACGCGATGGAAATCCTGCCCCGATGGCGCGGTTTCGCTGCCAAGGTCACTGATAGTGATGGACAGTTCGCCTCAAAATACGTCAGTTGTAGGAGGCGGATTATTGTGGGCTCAGTCCGGTTGCACACGGGGCAGGTCTTCGTCCAACTCTGTTAAACGCAAATTCTCGAAGCTCCAAAGTTTGTAAAATTATCAGTGACCCGCTTCTCCCGAGATCATCCGTGGTAATGAGCATCGCCAGCCGAGACCGCCATAAATGCTCAGATATGGCAGGAGAGCAAGGGCGGAGCCAGTTAGTCAAAGAAAGGAGGGGGGGGGGGGGCGGAGCAACACCGATTTAAGAGCCAAATTACGAAAAGTGTGTTCATTTTCCAAACCGATGCATTTCAAAATCGACGGCCTTCCTTAACCAGAACCTCTCAGGGGCTCTCAAAATATTTTAACCTTGTCTTGGAAAGAAGTGTTTCAGTGCAGTGTTCCATAAACAGTAAGGCGAAACTTTGCGACGTTGCCGGCGCCACTGAATATTACGTCTCATGATGCTTGGTTCACGGTGCAGGTCTCAACTTATGTGACAGTTGCCCTTAGAAATCTTGAATCACCATCCCGTTTACGGTTGGATGCTTTTTCATCATGGACCACTGTCTTATGTTCACTGCGTGGCGAGGTCTGGTAGTCATGGCAACGCTGCTATTTGCTTCTCCATCTTCCCGCCAGCCGCACGTGGATGGCATGACGCGGCTTGGCGTGGCGGCGCCTGCAGTGGCCGCGTCAGTTGACGTGGCGAAGCGAGGTCTGGTAGCCATAGCAACGCTGCTAGTTGTTTCTCCGTCCTCCTGCCGGCTGCGTGTGGATGGTGCGACGCGGCTTGGCGTGGCGACGCCGGCAGTGGCCACGTCAGTTAACGTGGAGTATACTTTATCCACAGTGAATGCTCCAATCCCATCTTTTGGTTGTTCTAAATGCTGACGGACGCTATCAAACAGACGCCATCTTAGCCGTCGCATTGACGGGGAAACGGAAAGGCGCGGGAACAATGTGATATTGGAATAGGTCCGGAGTACCATCTTACCGATGTTCTCAGTACCTTGCACTACGTCGATGTTGCTAAAAAATGAGTCCAGGTCGTGCCGGGCTAATGACAGAAAAAGTTTATGTCAGGCTGTATCGGACTGAATCATTATACATGGTGTTCGCTGCTTACATGCTCCAATGTGGTCATGCGTTTCGATCAAAACTTCCCAATTCGCGATTACACAACCATGTTAAGGGAGGGGAAGAGATGCGCAAAAGGGGATGTGCACATTTAGAGTATTGCAACGATTGTGACGCGATATTATGTCACCCCTTCTACACGGTAATTTCTTCAACATATGGTTTCAGGCATAACATTTGTCTGCTGACTTGGGTTTCACGATGTCATGAGCGCATTAAGGTGGGCAAAAGTGGACGTTATGATCACACTTGGAAAAATTTCGGAAGATGGTAAATGACAGCCAAAATGGGCTGAGACCAACCGCGAAACGAAATTGTATTATTTTTTGACGCTATCTGATTTTTCATTTGCGCATGTTGTTAGACTCAATTTCATCTAAAAACATAACTTATCGCCGATGCTGTATATGCGCATACCAACCATCTTCTAACATAATTAACAGGGACCTAAGCTGGTCCCAAATTGGGAATGCACGGGAAAGGGGATCAGGGTAGGCCAGCCTTTGACGCCAGGCTTATCAAGCTGGCCGGTAAACTATACTCCAGAGGGGTTTTTGATTCCCTATAGCATACAAATTCACCACTCAACGATAACAGATTTGGCCCCATGGGACCAAATATGAAAAAGTACCCCCAAACGAGAAATGACGAAGGGAGGTAGAGATACACAGAAGCGTTTAGACACAAAGATACGTCGTGGTACGAAAATGTACTTACCTTATGATAAACACATACCTCGGGCTTACAATTTCACGCTTGTTTCAATCGCTTGATGTGAAGCCATGAGTTTTGCTCTTGCTAGCCCTGCTCGCCGGGCATTTTAGACCTGTTCCCATATCAGGACCCTGTCTAATAATGCTTGCGTGAAGAGGACTGTCATGCACATGCCCTAATAAAAAACGATGAAAAAGACGAGAGGTGGATATATACAAGTGCCCAGTCCTTTGAGTTTAAAAAAGGTTCAAAGGTTCCGGAATTAAGCTTAGGACAATAACATTTCGCATGACCAATACCTAACAAACTGAATAAGCCACAAATTTACTCATAACAACGAAGTCGGTTATGATGACGGAGCTTGCGCAAAAAGTGACAAAAGCATCCAGGGGATCCTGCATTTGCCAAACCGTTTTAATCCGCACCCTTATGGCACCCCGTTGAAACGGGGCAACCTACCAGCACCATCCATGATTGGACAGCCAAGTGCAGCCTGGTGGGGCCACATCAGAGCGCCTGACATGTACCTCGTGTAGGGGTCCCTGTATGAGCTTGGTCTCAGCGGACAGACCCTAGCGCATGTAGTTTTGCCCCACCACTATCCTCACTCCTTCATCCCATAGCCCTGACATGATCATTGCTGGCATAAAGAGCTTTAATGCAAGCCAACGCAAGCAAATAAATCAAATAATAATTAAAATATGTTCGGCCTGTGCTGCTTGTCTGCAGCTGGATTAGTACCCGCTAGGTTAGGCTGTACTGCTTGCCTGCAGCTGGATTAGTACCCGCTATGTTCGGCCGCGCTGCTTGTCTGCAGCTGGATTAGTACCCGCTATGTTCGGCTGCTCTGCTTGCCTGCAGCTGGATTAGTACCCGCTAACACTGGGCTCAGCTTGCGACCAACTGATGCTTACTTCTGTTTCCGTCTATTTGTGAATAATGACCGGAATAGCTTTGCCGATTGATAATGTAAGGATCGTCCGAGGTAAGTGTAGCGAGGCCGCGGTATCGTGTATCCTGCGTTGGATTGCTATCAGTCTTGCACTTCATACTACGTTGTGAACGTGAAGCATTCAATTTGTTACGCCCACGTTGACAGGTACAATGCATACTCACCAAATGTCTTGCTTTCGAGGCATGTTTACCTGCGGTGCGGGCGACCAACCGAGCTCAAGGTGCCGCCGAGTATGCATTTTTTGCGCCCAGCATGTAGGCGCATCTTTGTTTGGACGCAATTTATTCACACCTATCGTTTAATATGACGCATAGGGCACATCTTTACAAGCTGCACCTACAACATTTGTTGGCGAATTTGTTGATTCGTGAAACAAAAACCTTGCAATCCCACCAAATCATACAGTTTTCCATGTCATTTAAAAAGTTATGTTCATATTGTTTTCTTGTTAGTAATATATAATTGTTCCATTTATTTGAAATTATCCAATTTCACATCACTGTGGCTTCTTCACAACACTTGCAGGTTTCATGAAGCTGGTTTCAGATTGTTTGCACATCTTGCTATATGGGTAATTATAGTTCATAGTGCCCAGATTTGATCTTAGGTGCGACAAGGACATTTTCACTTTGGGTGTGCTGTCACGGCGTGTTTCGGTAACACTTCAGGAAATGTAAGCATCCTCCAAAACATTACTCCCGGGTTCGCCATTGCGGAACTTTAGATTGTTTTATCAGCGTACGATACACGGTAGAGTATTCTAATTCACTTGGCCTAACGTATCACAGCTTGGGCGGATGCATGTCTGTCAAGTCACGGCAAGACACCAGGGGCGTGCGGGACTTTGTGCCGGGACGGGCTACCATGATTTGAGATGGAGGGCTGATTTTGTTATGGGTGAGTCCCAGCCCCATTGACAGCGCTTCCGCATTGCGAACAGATTAACAGATCCCACAAGCGCTAAGAAGTACGGTATCTAGGATATCGATGAGCTATTGATGTTGGATTTCGCTGGTGAGACAGTAGTATTAGCCTCATTCCTCGGATCAAAACCAGGAGAATGGAGATGCAGTTGGGTTAATATTTAGGAAACATGCCTTTATCGAAACAATAGCAGAAGTAAACTCAAGACTGTCTGTCGATGATTCTACTCGATTTTCCGATTTTTTTAAAGCATGGCACGGTTTTTACAGAACACCAACATTCAGCGGATCGAACAAAGAGTGATTGTCAGCCATAACCACGATACAGCGCCTATCTAGGAACTCGAATACGCGAACATACTTGTACATGCAAACGAATCCATGCGCGACGCGCGATGTGTGATGCCTGTTTACTTCAACTCGTTTGCATGACTGAATGAAGTGTGATGCGTGATGCCCATTTTCTTGAATTCGTTTACATGTACAGGTATGTTCGCGTATTCTAATTCCTAGATAGGCACCTTAGCGTAGTAATGGCTGGCAATCGCTCTTTGTTTAATCCGCTGAATGTTAATGTCCTGTAAAAACTGTGCCTGGCTTTAAAGCAGACCTGGAATGGAGTAGGATCATGGGGAGGCAATTTTGAACTCACTTCTGCCGTTGTTTCGATAAATGCATGTTGCCGAAATATCAACCCAACTATATCTCAATTCTCCTGGCTTTTATCCGAGGAATGAGAATATATATATATATATACATATATATATATATACACACATATATATATATATATATATATATATATATATATATATACTACTGTCTTATCTATATGAATAATGTCCCTCGCAAATGCACTGAACAACTTACGTAGTTTTCGCTGGTGCTTCAAACACTCGTTTCAGCGCTTCAGCTAAGTCCGCACACATTTACTCGGCTTTCCGTTCTTTCTGATCATCAGTTTCCGCAATTGTATTTGTGGGTGCTGTGGTGTAGGACGGCGCTCGATCCTGACGGAGGGATTTAGAGATAAAGTCCCATGCCCCCCCCCCCCTTGACTCCACCACGGCAAGACACTCCAACTCCAAGTTAGGTGAAGTCAGGGGGGGGGGGGGGGGGAGTCGGAACCTAGTCGAGACTAGACCTCGCAATCTCATGGTGACGTCACCATAGGATTGCCCCGAGGCATTTACGTGCTGAAGGGCATCGCAATGCGTGTTTTTTAATGATCATTTTTGGAATGCTTCTAACCGTTCTCTCCCATAAAATAACTCCCAAGAGGCTTGCTAGTATGTCTTCTAGCCATACCCGTGATTATAACAGCTGTGGCTGGTCAAATATTCCAGCACCAGCCCGTATTCCCATACCATGTTTTACATTCAATGAGGCCGACTTTTACGAACGTTAGAGACGATTATCACCCGGACTGTCACGGAACGTTTCTAACCGCGTTCCAGATGAAGATCACTTCAAACTGGTGATGCGTATAAACGAACGGTCAGCTCAATGGAAGGGAAATACTTGAGTGGGCAACCACTGAGAAGCCGGCAAAGATTACATTCAGCGTTAACACGTGCCCGGATGGCCGGTTGGACACCCTTCGCTTGGGTGGGGAGGGTCAATTTGATCTTTCTGAGATCTCAGGAACTAAGAGAGCTAGGGACACCAAATTTACAGGGTGTATTGACTTGCATATGTTCTCACTTAGGTCACAGCTTGAGATTCCTAGGTTATGTCCTTCGGGCCAAATGATGTCAAACAAGGTCAAATTCTAGGTTGTTCTCCAAAGGGCCCCTGGAACCTAAATAATTGTTCCAAGCAAAAGGTCACATACTCATCTAAGGTCAGCGACCTTTTCGTCCTTTGAGGGTCATGGTGGCCAAAATCATACAAGACCGCTTTGCGTTTTGCATTTGGATAAGCGACATATATTACGTTAGGCAGTATGCTTATAAAAACAAGATGTTGACCCGAGTCATTCTAGGCCAGTGACCTATTCTGACCCTTGAGAAGTCAATGAAAGGTGTATAATGCGGTTCCTGTCATCAATAAATTCAAAATGAGCACCAGAAACTACCCCATACAACAAGCCCTGCAATAATAAAGCAGGTTGATTTAACCTTGATCAAGCCTTCATACCTGACCTTAGGCCAATGCAATTTGTTAAGTCAATTGTTTTGTTGTCTAAGTAAGTATCTCAGAGATGTATGGATTCGTCCGTTGTTGGATGAGATTGAACGATTCCCTGGAAATTGTCCTCACAAAACCATGGCCCGATTTTTACCTGCCATACGTCAGCGACGTTACAATGTACATCTAAATTTTTGATGCCAGACTACCCACCATTTAAGTGCCCACAGCTATGCACAATATGGCGCACCCACACCTCGTCGTTCGGAAACCATTCCGGAAAACCCTTCGGGGGGGGGGGGCAATTTGAGCCCCACCAGAACGCGTATTAAGAGAGGCACTGGGAGTTGTGCTGAGCGGGAGGGTTGGAAAGGCAGATGCAATCTAATTTCACAATCTAAAATCTAATCCGAATCAACATTACAGTCTGAAAAGAAAGATAAGAGCGCATATGCTATGTTTTGGAGTGCCCCTTCTGTGCACCGTCGCAGCCATACCTAACCTTAATTTGTTTGCGATTTTGGGCCGGTGCAGTTATGGTCCCAAATGCGTAGTATTGAGGTTACACGCCTACAGGCTTAAATGCAGGTAAAAAACGACAGCCGGGCTTCTGAAAATCACTCTAGCAAGAAATTGTCGTGCTGCGGGCTTATATTACGCTCAGGGGCGACACGAGCTCTCCAGCAAGCTTTGGATGAGTTATGTTCAGTCAATGTCCATAGGGGCAACATCATATTTTCAGAGAGGTTGAAGATCAGCCCCAAGCAGCAATTTTCTCACCCCCCCCCCCCCTCATCCTCTTCCCATGCCCCTGACCTTCAAAAGCCAAGAAATCATGAAAATTGGACCAGAAAATATTGCAGGTGTGTAGGTCACTCGCGATGTAGACGATCCTGGTACTGTGAGGCCTCACAAAATTGGTTTGATGTGCCAAACATGGTTAGTTGCACATCTAAATGCAAAACGTTAAGTGCCCAACTTAAGACTTTTGTGTGATTTCTTCGATTTTTGCTGGTAGGCCGAGACCGACTTCAGATTAGGGTGTGCAGAGCAGGGTATAGAAATGAGAGGGAAATTTCATAGCAGGGTATAGAAATCTTGCAAGGTATAAAAATGAGAGGGAACTTTCAGTTCTAGTAGGCAAACAATGCCAACAGACTCCACGTAACCTAACAGAATTAAGGGACAAGGTAATTCATCCATGTATCATGCGCCACTCATAGTTGCAGCTAGTCACTTTTCAACAGTGTGAAGGGTTGCCTGTGTGAAGAAAAACCTGTGACAACCTTGGCCTATGCCCCGAATGGCATGCCTTAGACATATTTCTGTAATTGTACCAGTACTAGAAACATAAGAAAATATTTATCGTGTGTGTGCTGGGCCACACTTGACGCCAGCAACTATAAAGGCATCCCAACACTGATCGCCATTTGGCAGGGGTGCAGTTTTCTTTTCAGTCAGGCGCTCCAGCCCTGCAACGTGACTTCGAGAACAAAGTGAGCCAAATCTTGGAAGAAACAAACCCGTTTGTTGGTGTCTTTTGAGTGGTGGATTACATCATTTCCCCGACTACTCAGTTCACTGGGGCTGAGTGGAGTGAGTGGAGTTGAGTATGAATTGAGGGCCCCAACTCATTTGACATCCCTGACCACTGACCACAGGTGCAGCGCTCAAAACAATGTGATCACATTATTCTCATCGTTATAAGAAGTAGAAAATATTATGATTGATTGTATGCCAATGATTGTACCTTAAACATCAAAACATGGTACATGACAACCTGAAGACAACCAGTACATGGCTTGATGCTGAAAGTCCATAGTATGTATCACCTTATAAGGTCCATAATTTTAAAGCAAGAAAAGGTCTAAATTAATTCAATTGAATTAATTGGATTAATCTAAATACATTACAAAAGGTCTAGAATAAAAAATTGTATTATGGGCATGAAATTGCATATACACATTCTTATAACAATGTTTATAGACACACCTGGATGGACTCAGATGGACCTTCCGTAACAAATTTGAATGTAACAGTGGTGCAAGGTCTAAAATTTAGAAATTTCGTTTGTTTAAAGGCTCTTTTAGGACACAATCCGGGAAGGATGATTACATAAACGTCAGGATAGCGTCATTGTAGTTATTCTTCCGAAAATGTTCACGGGGATTGCCAAGCAACGAACAGCGAAAATACCAGTGCAGTTTTGTTATGTCGCCGGAGCACCATAATTTTAACATTGCCAGATTGAGTCAAAGGATCAGGCTATCAAGGATTCTAATCTAGGTATTTCCTATAACGGATTATAATGCCTAGCCATATATTATGTGTCTACTAATTTGTATTTGAATGGCAGTATTGGAACAATCATTGATAAAAAGCGGCATATAAACTCGCTGTGCTGGTACCAATTTGAAATATAATATATTCCGGTATTATCCTGTTATCCAACCTATTATTAAAGTACCTTGGAGCTAGACGTCTAGGACATTGGACCAAGAAATGACGCTTGAAAATCATGACATATTAATTCATAAAATGTGCCGGATCTGAGCAGACACTGCCACTAAAAAGATGTGAGAATATTAGACATAATAAATGATCCGAGTTCTCGCATGCTAGCAGTCGATACACGGCGTAGGGCCTCACGAAACACAGGCGGCTTAACTGGAAGGCGACGATGATCCATGCCGAGTGTACGATTAGAAAATTAATTACCATGATCCTCAAACATTGTCCGAGCATCACAGACATTCCAGGGTATTCAGGTTCTCTTGTGCCAGCACAGGTCATCAGAGCCCTTTGACTCAGCCGTCTGTATTTTGAGCAGATCTTAACAGCGCAGTGTTTGAGTGTCCTTCACTTCATCGCAACATCCCCATTCAGGCCAGAGGTATGCGGAGTTACCCTACCCAGCGCTATCAATGTGCTCTTGACAAGCTCAATAGGTCATTTATAATAAGAACCAATATTATTTACATTTTCTGTTGGCACTTAACGTACCAGACCACACAACAAAGCTTTGGCCTTTCTCTATGACTTTTATCCAATCCAACGTAAGTATGCCTGGCATACTGCGGTTACTTTATTTCCCTAAACGGTCGCGGGTAGCAACATTCTCCAAGCGGTGCTTGGCTCAATAAAATATTCAGCCGTTTTGTCCCTCCACCACACACACTCGTGGGGGAAGGGGCGGGACAAATATGTCACTTTATTTCCCTAAACGGTTGCGGGCAACAAAATTCTTCAAGCGGTGCTTGGCCTAATAATGTATTCAGTTGTTTTGCCCCCCCCCCCCACACACACTCGTCCTCACTTCCTCTCATTTCCCTGACAAGGGAAGGCTACCTCAGAATATATTAAATTGGGATAGGTTACTTGTACCCACTGCTGACAAAGCAAACAAGGGGATATAACCAAGCATGATACAACGAATGCATGCTTGGTGATCTGTTGTTCTACAGTGCTACTGTATTTGCGGAAAAGAGACGCCTAGCACACGACAAGGGCTTTATTTCCCAACATTCATCTGGCTACCCGATGGGACCCTCATGACTCGGTTAGGTTCCATACCTCGTTTGTTCATTTGTTACTGTAAATCGCCCCTCATCAGGCTCGACCGCTCAATGCCGAGCTAGTGCCACATGCGACAATAAGCGCCATTCAAAATAGACAACGGAACACGCGTGCAATCAAAAATGAACAACGGAACACGCGTGCAATTCAAAAGGAACAACGGAACACGTGTAGATAATCCCTTTCGCCAAGACGCGGCTGTTTCAAGAGGCCTAATGAAGCTCTGCGGCCTTCCCATTAGGCTCCCTCCCAACGACGGGCATGTCCTCACCTTTTCTCGCGCAGCGGCTACACCCACTGCAGGGATGAGAGGGAGAGAAAATTGGATCGGCGAGCAGCGGCTGGCGGCGGCAGGCTCAGGCTGGGCGACGGAGGGCGTCCCACGGACCTGGTGGACGTCCGTGGCCGCCGACGGACCGACCTCGATCGGGTGGCGACGGCGCTGGTGACCTCTTACTCGTGTGTCGTGTCGTGCAATGTCAACTTGCTTCACTTTATGCCAAACAGTGGGTGATCTGGTGTGATGTGGCATATGACTCCGCTTCGCGCAGTGCCTGCAGTGCCCATACGCTGCTGCCGACCAGTAATCAGCAATGGTCACCGGCACCAGCTGCCCTGGACAGCAATGGCCACCGGCACCACCGGCCTTGGACAGCAAGGGTCTCCGGCACCAGCTGCCCTGAGCAGCAAGGGTCACCGGCACCACTTGTCCCGGACAGCAGGGATCCCCGATACCATCTGCCCTGGACAGCAAGGGTCACCGGCACCGCCTATCCTGGACAGCAGGGGTCACCGGCACCGCCTACCCTGGACAGCAAGAGTCACCGGCACCCCTCGCCTTGGACGGCTCATTCAACGCTGACCAGCGTGGACTTGTCAGCTGGCTGCTTCTGTTTCCTCCTGCTTATACATCCCGCATGGAAGCCTGGCACCGACGGAGCCGTGTGGGGTTGCCTGAATGCCTCAAGTCATTTATCACAAGCCGGCACCGGCGCCCCGCCTCCCGCACCGTCGCGATCCTCCACACACGCAGCGAAAGACTCTTCACCTCCCCTTTCCCCAGGAATCGATTTTCCCCGGCCGCCGATCCCGCAATTTGTTCGTCCACCATCAGCCTATCGTTCCTGGCTCTGCCCCTCGCGCGCAACGCGCACGCAGACGGCGGCCACGCCGCCGACCGGTCATCGGTTACGACGCGTCGGGCGGGCGCGCGCGGGTCGGCCCTCCGGTCCGGTCCCCGACCCTCGTGCGGGCTGCTCCCCTCCGGTGAACGCTGAAGGCAGCGCCAGATCGTGCGCGAGCTCCGGCGTGATGTCTGCGACAGATTTGCCGGACTCGGTCGGGTGCGTGGGCGCTGAAAAGGCACGACAGGAAGTCAGCGTCACCCACGAGCTATGCCGACGAGCATGCGTAAGCACATGGGAAGCTTCTTAAAACTTCTCGGGCTGTGTGGGTATGAAGGGGTTGTCCGGTTTTACGTTGCCAAATACTCTCGCTGTCCTGGTATGACCGGGATCGAATGCTCCTTTAAAGAATAACAATTTCCCCGATCACAGAAGATTTTATGCTGGGATACGTCTCTCGTAAGCTCAGTCCATCCATGTAGAACATGATGTGGTATTCACTTACGGCTTCCAGATATGAACTCCAATGCTGTTTCTTGAAAACACAGTTTTGCAACAGTTGCCGGGCAGCGAGACTGCAGCTCCTTTTCTAGTGCACATTGACAGCCGGCTCGTTAACATGGCTGAAATGAGTGTCCCCGCCGACGACGCCGGCAAATTGGACGGCGTACTAGAAGTGGAAACGTTACGTCATTGTTCCCTCCGCAGCCACATTTGTCTTCATCGCGCCAGAATGCCGCGCACTTACGGCGCTGTTTGCAGCGCTCCGCGGGGCGCCCGGTCGTTGGGATGGACGGAGACGGAATAAATTCGTGTCACCCCGGTGCCTGCACCCGAGAGACCGCAGCCCAACGTCCGCACCCCGATAGACGGCACCTCGAGGGTTGTAGCTCCAAAAAAGCGCAACGGCCATCAGTTGAGCCACATCAATACAGCTTTCAGGCGACAGCACTCCGGTAACTAGCAGGCAACAGCACTTTATTCCACAAGTAGAAGCAGGGTTGAGCACCGCGACAAAAGGGATAGGTCGAAACTATTTTTGAAGTCATTCCTATCAGTGGATGACCGCAAACCTGATGTTTAACTTCTACGAAAAGTCTTTGGGCAATGATTCTGTGCCTATGTCCATAGGAAGAAAATGCATTTCACTCAAAGGAGATCCTCAACTTCAATTTCTTTTCATTGAATACATGGCCCATACCAGAACTGGCGCGTACATCAACACGCGCTAGGGCGGGCATTTTGGCCGGGCCGGTTTGCTAGCAATCTGGCTCGGGCCAATGTGACCCCCGCTCTTCCAGAATTATTTTTAAACGACGTGGCTTAACCACGACACTTTAAATGGCTGTAGGTGATTAAATAGTCGATCGTTTGGCATTGAAAAATAGATCAATCTGGTAAGGTCGCTGACCTATTTGGGTCATTTATTTGAAATGGCGGGCCAAGGACAGTCCATGGCAGCCGATGAAGGCAATTCAGGGGAATCATTCAATCCGATCCAACAACGGAGTGTTAGACGAAGCCGTACGTTCTTGAAATAGCTTGTTATGCAATCAGACACATGAATTTAGTATTACAACTAATCTCATTCATCTTTGACCAGGAATGGAGACTAGACCACGGTCAAAACCAATCATTGATCACAAGTACGTCAACAGCCATTTTATTTGTACTGCACGAAAGTCACTGGGGGTCACTGCCCTAAACAGAACATAAACCTATTGTTCACGAATTTACCGTCATCATTGAAGCTGATCTAGATTTAGAGATCTAAATATTCTTGTAGGTTTTTGGCCGCCACCGTGAAGTTTTGAATGTCGAATAAGATCACGGAACTCAAGTGAACACCAGCTACCTTTGCTTAGTACAGGTTTATGGGGTAAAAGGGCTCTGAGGAGGAGGAAAGGAAGAGGGCAAGGGAGGCGGGATGGGACGAGGAGGTCTGAGCGCATTTCAGACACCGATGTAGACACCTTGGATGACTATATGCAACACGAAGGGTAACCCGAACGACACAGGGACTCAAAATTTGACACAAGTGAGCTCAAATACAGGCCTACCTCTCTTGTAAGTTTGGTATCTCAAGCTCTCATGGCTTTTGAGATCTCAGAAGGATCAAATTCAACCCCACCCGGGTGCGTAGTATTCAACCAGCCACCCGAGGGCGCGTTAATTGCGTCAAGGTGCGATATTACAGGTCTGGACAATTGCAAGCATTTATTTTGGAACAACATACGTCCGCACATTGACAAGAATGCTGCACCTTTTTTACGAACGGGTTAGACCCGCAATAATGCCTTCAATGGTCACATGCCTTTTTGCAAAACACATTGCTGAAATTTGCATAATGTTTTGCTAATTCACGTGGTATCTTTCTTTTTGCTAAGGTTTTATTAACAAGGCACTGTCTGAAACGAAACCATTGCAGTGGTGCTCCGTGGCGAGTATTTTAATCAAAAATGCTGCCGCTAAAGCCGAAGTGCAGAAGAGATCATCGTTCAGTCCATTCTTTTTTATAAATTTGATCCGAACCCTTTGAATGGATGGATTTCTGGAATCAGCGCGCACGCTAAGCAGTGCTTGTTGTGTGAGCCCTGACCCCCCACCATCCGATTGCGCAATTCCAGGCAGCGGCAGAATTTAGTCGCGAGAGCATAACGTCCCGCAATGCTCGGCACGGTCCGTCCTACCCTCTGACGTCAACTGACCTTTAGAGCGACCGCTGCCACCGGCCGCAGGCCATACCCGTCAAGGGCAAATAGCGGGCACCCTAAAGCGATTCGAAACCACCCTGCCACGAGTGGGCGGATCGGAAGGCAGGCACTCTAACCAACTGAGCCACCGGGACGGAATTCTTACTTTGATATTTCACTCAGCCAGTTTGCAAGAAACATGAGCTCATGACTACACGGACCAGGACTAACTCAACCGCCCCCCCCCCCCCTTCTCCGCCGGATATAGGTATGGGGTTTGCGTACGAAATTCAGATTGTCTGCAATACCTATATTGAGTAGGATTTGCGAAGCGGACCATGTTAACAACGGTGTGTTTCAAAGTTTTCACACCAGCTGTGTATCTACGCGGCTGCCAGGAGACATCGCTCAGTATCACAGTTTGTGCGTCCGTCCGCGCTGGGCGTTGCTCGCGCCTACTGACCGTTCGTAGACCGTTTCCCTCTTGAGGCCATTTCACGGACGTCGAATTCGGGGCGAATCACTGCGCGGCTGGTGGTAGCTATTTGTGTGGCGCTCCCCAGCTAATTAAGCGATAACTCTCCCCAGCCACGGCTTCCAATCTTGCGCTTTACTGCTGTCTGCAGCTGGGGGAGGGGAAGGACGGATGCCCACCTCAGGGGGCGCTCTCCAGTGCGGTGGCCCTCGCCCAGCTGACTGCACTGCTCAATGATTACTTGCGAGGCCGCCGGGCAAGGCTGATCTAAACATCAACTAACCGAACATTTGTAGTTTCAGAGGCCCAGTCGAGTCAATTACGCCCTAGACTCGCAAATATTCGCAGGCAAGCTGCTCGATCGGGCGGGGAATTCCTGCAACATTGCAACTCACAACGCTATCATCACCCATGTTCGGCTCACCCGTAGCAGTGAGAAAGTTGGGTGAACAGGGATCAAAGCTAAGTCTAGATATCGGTAAAGAGGGCGTAACAACACGCCCGCAACAACACAATCCTGAAGCTGTCTGACGAAGGAGAAAAAACCCCGATCGTGTAAGCAAAGGCACTTAAGCACTAATGCCAGATCTCAGCACCTAGAGAACATGACGAAGTGAAACTGAACGCATAGTGTAGACAAATGTGTCATCTCCAAACCTCTGTTAACGCAGTCTGACCCATACGGGTGGCAGCAGTCAGCCGGGACTGGGAGCATGCCATTTCCAAAACCAGCCTAGAATTTATCACCCTGCGCGCTAAACCGGTCGTCATGGATTGTCCGCAAGGCCTCTACGAGCTTAAGAGCGTCCAACACATGGCAGCATTAGCAGTCAACCAGTTCGCTGCCAGTGTCGCCTCTCCGTCCCCCTTATTGCGTATCATAGGCTGTGGTCCGTAGTGGCACCTTGTAAAAGTAAGCAAGGGGCCGAAACCCATATTTGGAAAGGAGAGAATGCTGGGGTTACTATTGGTTTCACGTACAATAGCTTTTTAGCACTAGGGTGGACATGTCATTGGGCGTGAGGCCTGACTCAATATTGACCCCGCCCTGATGTGTGGCGGATCGATAGGACACCCCTCGGTTTTCTGAGGATACCTCTCTGGCAATTGCCGTGTATTTTGGTCGTGCTAACATTGTTCGTCAGTTGTGGAGATCCATTTGCGAATGTTTTAAAACTCAACGGCGTAACCCTAGCATTCCCGCTTTGGAGAAAAAGAATAAACAGGCGATCTTGTTTTGGAAACCTTGCACTGAGATCCACGGGTCATCAACAAGGACGCGGGGAGGCAACCGAAGATTCCGTGCACCGCGCGCTGGCGGGGTTACACGGCTTCATGAACGGAGACATTTGTCATAGTTGTTCAAAACATACAAAATATTTATCACCGTGCCCAGAATTGAAAAAGAAATACGTTGATCAAGTTTTATGTCGCTACAAGGCGTGGCATTGTACATATGACTATTTGAAACTGAAAAAGATATAATTTAAAAACAAATGATTTTTGACTTAGCATTTTAGGGTCGATGTTTGACCTACCCAAATCTATCCTATTAAAAATCGCGAGATCCTGCTGCGACCATGCACAATTTTTCTGCTAAGCTCA
>NW_023596921.1:8682559-8695721 GCF_011947565.3 Pollicipes pollicipes | reverse complement strand
TTCGACTTATCTGTCCTTGCAAATAAGGTTATCCAGCTTCCCAAAATTATTCGTCACCATTTTAAAACTGTTTTTCCTGGGGAGGCGGACTTCCACGGGTAGGATTTTGGGTCATTGAGGAAGCACATGCGTCCGCCGTGTAGGTGCCAAAATCGGCCTGGATAGGCTGGTAAGAATTTTTAAAGTGGATCGATGGCTCACAGTGCCGACAGATTTTTTTCATGCGCCTTCATTTCGCTGGTTGCTTTTCAAGAGACTTGGAGCAGCATTTTAGGCGGACACAAATTCGGGAGCTTGAAAATGCCAGAAATATGTGACAAAAACCAAAGACTGGAGATTCTATCTTAGGGACCAAGCCACATAATAATACCCATCTGTCACATGTTCCTTATCTGGGCCCTACTCCTGTCCGCCGTCGGTGGCCACTGCCCTGGCCCGAATGCTCCCGCATGACTGACTGCGAACTGATCGTATGGCTGCTTTGTTGCATACTTTTGGATCAGCGTTGCTACTGCATGGTGTATGAAACATGTGTTGGACACCTGCAACAGCATCTTTTTCCGAATGATCTCCCCTTACACCCCACATCATCGCAGAAAAATAGCATCCGGGAAGCTGTCTGGCTTAGGTATGAACTGGCCCAACGGACACTTCAATGCCCATCATGCAACGTATATGACTTGATCTGCTTTTGTGTGTAGGCAGAGGCGTGGCCAGGACCTTGCCAAGGGGGAGCACAAGGTCGACAAAAGCCCATCTTGTGGTGATCCCCCAAACATCCCGGTTATAGCTTACTTGTTAACAAGCGACACGGTTTTCTTCGTTTTATTGTTATTTTTACCTTGTGACCAAGACGGAAACCAGGAGCTACCGTGAGCTCAATTCTGCTTGTATTTTGAGGTCAACAAACTACAGAAATCAGACGTTGATCTACTGCATGGAATAAACCACCGGCGCTCTTAATCTAATGGTTGGTTGACTTTTCTAAGCCGATAGAATTCAGAGGATTTGTCAGATTTTTATCTGGAATCTGCAGACGTTGAGGGCATCGCAAATGTAGACTGTAGATCGGTATGTTTGATCCAAATTTGAAGATGAAAATTTATGATGATTTGATCCAAAATTGAAGATGATTCCAGATCGAGTGGTCAACAACGTGTATAAACATGGCCAAGCCATCTTTGTCTGAAAATATGCACGTTTCAGTCAGAATAGATTAGTGATACAATTCATGTGATGTGTTTCTTTAACATGCGTGCCCGCAAATCTTAGCAACAAAAACCTCGACGCCTGGCGTTGCAGCCTCCATAGTCCGCTGAGCGTTAGCCCAGTAGCTAATTCTTAGCCGTGGCCCACCGGTGGACGAAAATGGTGACGCTTTTGAAATGTTACCTTTAACCACTTTAATCGAATAGTAAGATAAGTTATGTGACATAATTTTGAGGATACGCACTCGAAAATCTTAGAAACACAAGCCTCGACCCCAGGCGTTGCAGTCTCCGTAGCCGGCGTAGTGTCGGCCCAGTAGCTAGTGTTAAATTGTGGCCAACGGATGGATGAAAACAACGACCCTTCTGAAAAATCATCCTTGAACGCTTCAGGACATCGAGTCTTTCATTTAGGAGGACAGCCTGGGCTCATATTTCACGTGTGCAATTTTTAGACTAACGAAAAGAACGGATGACCCTTAAAGCACTGCGAGTGGAGCTGGATTATGGTGATTGAACTGGACGAGTAAAGGTAGCATCTCTTTTTTCGTGTTTTTGCAGCTATTCATCTATTCTGAAGACAGATTAACACGGCGCCCGCCGTCTGGTGGCACTTGCAGTTGCCGAAACTTTTCGGTTTTACGGAAGTTGCAGCCCAGATCATCCTTGGTCTCGGTTGCGGGCCGGCATGTTCAAGCCTCTTGATGTAATTTGTTTCAATAATACATTCTGAAAAATAAACTTTCTCAAGCAAACATGACAAGACCCTGCTCGTTTTTAAGCCCATTTCGAGCCGCCTTTTCAACAATAATGAGACCCCCCACTCTGCTCAACAATGAGACCCCTTATTTCCTTTCGGGCAGGGTCCTCTCGAGTAGAAAATCAGGGGTACATTACCGTTTCTGGTCAAGTGCTGAAGGGTCATTCCGTCCCTTCGCTGAGTGTCTTCTGGCTATCATCCTGGTGACACGGGTGGGATCTTTGGTCGATCCGGAGGCCATTAGGATATATAAACTCACATCGTTCCCATCCCGACACGGGAGGCCTTCTGACCCGCGCGTTTAGCCCCGGATCAGCACAGAACCCTCATTGACGTAACCACATCCCTGTTCACCGAAGGTAGTACAATAATTGTCACAAAGGCTCCAGTTCCGTGTTTTTCTGTGTTCATATATATTGAGTTCTCCCTGACCGTAGATTATAAATAAAATGGGGTTCCCAATTTGTATTAACATGGCCAACCCATGTTTGTCTTAAGCTGCTCAAGGTCCTGACAGAGCTGATTACTGATTAGAAAGCTGCGTAATATGGCCTTGAACATGACCGTTCATAAGTCGGCAGCAACAGCCTCGACGCCCTGCGTTGCAGTCTCCAGACCGTGGGGCGTCGGCCTCGTGGCTGTAAAACTGAGCGATGGCCAGTGAGCAAACGAAGAAGACGACACGTCTTAAGAGAGATGGCTGGTGAACTACGTAAATCGGCATGCGTGTTTAATGTGTTGCAAAGGTAAGCCAAATGCAACCTTAATCTGAAAAGTGGGGGGGGGGGAGGGCAGTTAACATTGCTGGCCCCCCACTTTTCGAATCGGGGGAGGGGGGGGGGGGGGCACGGCCCCTCTGGCCGGCCTGTTCCTACGCCCGCGGTGATCAGAACTATGTTATGTATTATTTTTCAGAACTCACCTCTGAATTAACATTGGCCGCTCACCGTGAAAATGTGTTAGCTATGTTAATACAAATTTTAACCTATTGAATCCAGGATCCAAGTTCACTGAGTATGTTAATCCAGTCATTAAGCCAACCTTCTTTCGCCGATATCTCTGTGCGGCTTAGAAAGTTCTGGTGAAACCCGTGTACGCTACCGATTAAGAAAGATTCCACTGAACCTTTGTAAAGTGAATAACGCCGACGGTTTATTGCTTGCAAGATATTAATTCGCTGTTTATTCAATTTATCAACCTCAAAACACGAAATCATGCATCTGCCAGTGACTGCTTTGGCTTTTATTCCAGTTAAAGCAGTTAAAATACAAACAAAGCGATGAAAATTGTGCAACTCGGAATCAAATGGGCCAAATTTGGTGATTCGGTTGCTAGCAATCCTTCCGTCACACTGTCATTTGTGATGCATGCTTTCATATGCCCGAAGTCCGAAAGAACGATGCACACAGATAAACATGGATCAAGGATGTGACTAGTTTGCAATAACCTCGGTAAAAGTGTTACTGAAACTGACTCCTTCGGTCAGATTGCCATGACAAGGAGTACAAAATATGTTGGTCATAATGCGCTGATAGTGAAAACACAGCGAACAGCATAAAACCGACAGCAGTCCAGACTATGCGTTCCAAGCGCGGTTGAAGTAAATGAAATGCCTTCCCACTTTTTCAGAACAACGTCTACAACTCAATCCACAGTTTCCTTGGTTCACGCGTCCTAGAAAGCCACGACCACATCCTTTTCTACATCTCAAGGAAACATCCACAGCACTCCTGGCGATGTATTGTCCACCCAAACCGCAGCACCACAACTCACAACCCACCGCCCGTCTCCTGAGAGACCACAGTCCCCACAGAGGTCTGCCGACGGACCACAGTCCCACAGCTGGTTTGCCGACAGACTACAGTCCCACAGATGATCTGCCGACGGACCACAGTCACCACAGCTGGTTTGCCGACGGACCACAGTCCCCACATCAGGTCTGCCGACGGCCCACAGTCACCACAGCTGGTTTGCTGACGGACGACAGTTCCCACAGACGGGTGTGCCGGCGCCAGCTCCGCGCGCCCCGCCGGCAGCCGGCTACGGCGGCAGGCACAGCTCGGCGAACCGCTGCCGGCCGGCGTAGTCGAGTGCGTGTGGTCGTAGTGGAGCGGGCTGCCGGAGTCGGCCAGCAGCCCGCCGAGCCGCGCCGGCTGCGGGGGTCCAGCTCCAGCAGGAGGCGGCCGCCGGGGCGCAGCCAGCCCGGTGCGTGGCGCAGCAGGCGGCGTGTCACGCGCAGCCCGTCCGGCCCGCCATCCAGCGCCGCCCGGTCCTCGTACCTGCGATGCGGTGCCAGTCAGCGGCGTGGGTCACGCGGCCCCCCGGCCTGCGGGGCGGCAGTCGCCAGCTGGCGGGACTGGGTGGGATTCAGCCGCGCTGGCAGGACTCTGGAGGGACGGCGGGAGTTCCGGCCGCTCACAAACAGCGGACAAACGCAACACGACTACAGCGAGCGGCACACTTCTCAAGATGGCCAGCAACAGACCGAAATATCCGTCTTTTACTGACGGATGGGCTGGAGGGATCAAGATGCGCAAGAGTTGCAGTAGTGCACAGGCTTGTGAGCCATAGCGTGTCGCTCTCAAACTGCGGGAGGTGAGGGAATGCCATGTGGCCCGATACTGCGCACCTATCCCGCAGCTTTCATCTTGAGAACCACACACGACTGACGTACTTCTCTGTGGGTCACCTGACTTACAACGAGCCAGTACACGTGCATCTGTCACACAAACAAGAACATTTGTATAAACTATTCGCATCAGCTCCGTCGTCCGACGGGACTTAACCTTCCCGCGGGGTCCGTGACTGACCGCGATACATTGAATACGAATCAACTCAATTTCACGTGTGACCTTGGATAGATGTAAGTCCGATCACATACTCAAAGCGTGAGCTGGACTCGGCTTGGTCACTACCCACAATCTGTACGTACGGTAATCCATAACTTTCTCCACAAGATCCGAATAATTAGGAATCCACAGGCTCATGCCCCTGAACTCCAGGCCAACTCTGCACTCTCAAAATGCTACACAGAACATTACAATACCTCTGCATTGTTCTGCATTTCTACGATGTGAGAGGCCAGAGGCCGGTAGACAGCGCTCTTTATATGAATCGCTCAATTAGTTAACTATTCATCTTGGGAGGAAGTAGGTTACGCATTTATGCATCAAATTGCATTCGCCTTCTTCATTTTGAAAACCAAACAACATTCTCATTTATGAAGTATCTTTCGAGACGCACATATTCGTGTCAATTACCCCTAAACGGAGATGAGAAAAAAGGAAAGGAAGCTTTAGCCTGGATCCCATCCGGCCCGTACACGCGCATCGGTCAATCAGTGAGCGCCCCCAATTAGCGCGGCTGCTCACAGTAGTATCTCGGGCTGCAGCCGGCGCAGCTCCGCGGTCGTCAGGTAGGGCGGGTTGCTGACGACCAGGTCGTACAGCTGGCGGTGCTCGCCAGGCAGGCCGTCCTCGGTCAGCGTGGCGTTATACACCCGCAGCCGGTCCTCGACGCCCAACCGAGCCGCGTTCTCCTCCGTCAGGCGGCACGCATCGGCCGACTGGTCTACTGCCACCGCTGACACCTGGCGGTAGCGGCGACAAGCTACAGTTTGCAAGGTGTATGATAGGTTTCGCTGAACGCGGCACGCAGATTGCTCGCCTTCCCCACCACTCCCCAGCGTCGCCATCACCATGCTGCGCGACAGCAGGTGCGGTCCACACCTGGATAGGTCGACCGATAAACACTCAGCATACTCAACCGTGCATCAAGGTAAAACGCGATTCAAGACTGGGACCTGCACCCAGTCCTCGGCCATCACCACATAGCTGACGGAAGGCAGTCCTGCGCCGACCTAGACAGACTGTCCACCGATCACCCCTGCATGGGACCGGCGACTGACAGGTTAGGTCAGCGGTTACTCACGTCTGGCAACCAGTGAAGCAGGGCGACGGAGAGCGCGCCGGAGCCGCAGCCGACCTCGAGCAGACGGTCGCCCCCGCGCTGCCGCAGCCGCTCGGCCGCCAGCTGGGCCAGCTGCTCCGTCTCCGGCCGCGGGATGAAGACGGGCGGCCGCAGCTTCAGCGTCACGTCGCAGAAGTCCCACTCGCCGATGATGTACTGCACCGGCATCCTGTGGCGAGGAGCGAGCGGCCCTTGACACGGGCTACCAAAGGGTCGTTTCGTCTAGCGCCCTGTACCTGTGCCTGAAGTCATCTAATTTGTTAAGCTCTCTCAAAACCACGTGTGAAAACCGAGACTACTTAGCTACAGTTCCTCCAACACTGCAGGAAAATACACACCAGAACAACGCAACATAAAAGGGGTCACAAGGAACGGAGCATAACCACAGACATTTTAGAGATGGGGACCGACTGGTAGCTTTGCGCCGTTCATTGCAGATTATGGGTAGCTATGTGCCTATGCCATTTTGCTCTTTAACTGGGCACACAATCTGCTTGTCACCTTACTTGTGAAGACGACAGAGACAGAAACGCTCGAGGTTTTTACGTTGTCCTGCATCAGCTCTGTTTCGGCCAGGCGAGCCAAATCGCCTACAAGTAAGCAATATGTCATCAAGTGATGCCTGGTTTACGGAATATATGGCACATGTTCACAAACTGTCATCGCCAGGGCAACATCCCAGTTCCTTTCAGACAGAATGCTGCCTGAAAACAATGCAGAATGTTATTTAAGTGCAAAAAAGCACAGTTGCACACCCCAGAGCTTGTCATAAACATGCTGCCTAAGAAGAACAAATCAACCCAGTTTGGTGCCCTGAAATACACCATTTACTAAAATGACACAAATAGAACTTAATAAAAAAAAGAGATGAGTCAAAAATGAAAATTCTCAAAAAGGTGCCTAACATCTTTTCAGCATTTCTTCAAACACATTAAAACACTCAGAT
This sequence comes from Pollicipes pollicipes, assembly GCF_011947565.3. NCBI lineage: Eukaryota > Metazoa > Arthropoda > Thecostraca > Pollicipedomorpha > Pollicipedidae > Pollicipes > Pollicipes pollicipes. Next base: position 8,688,838 of record NW_023596921.1, on the reverse strand, counting down.
AGCTCAAAAACAATGTCAGTTTTAAATCCATGAGACAACATAAAGGGATGCCAAGCATTAACTACAACAGCTTTAAAAATATGCTTTTAGGGGTCTTGCTAGCCCAGTCTTCACATCTTATGTTTGGATCAAAGCTGAAAACTGAGCTGCCATGTGCAAAAATATCCAAGTTCATTTTCATGTAGATATACTGACAACATAAGCACCAGTATATAATTAACATACTTACCCTAGCACATTTGAGTACAGCACTCATGATATACTGCACTGATTCAGCTGGCTCTGAAACATTCGATCTGAATAACTGTGACTTCCAAAATTGCAGCAGCTTTGCACCTGTTCGGAGCTTCTTGTCGGAAAGTTGGCTCAAGTTGCACACACAACTGACAATCTTGCAAGAAAAGCCATAACAGTGAAGCCATTGCAGCTTGCAAAATGTGGAAGGAGGAAATACATGCATGATCTGAAATTGTAAAACAGTGATCTTAAATATCTTCAAAAGCCCAGTTTGGACACCAGGCAAGGAAGTGTGGATGTGAACATGAATAGATATGATAAATGGATGGAAAAGGAGCCATCCTACATATCACCATTCACACAGCATAGCATGGCTATACTACGTTAATATACCACACACCGCAATGTCAGCCGTGTTAATGTGATTTGTCCCTTGCTGGGATGCTTGCAATCCATTCAGGGTTAAATGAAGTCAGAGTGGGCAGGTGATACTGAGAACGCAGCATTAAAATTTGAACACAAAAACATGCAGTGAAGCAGGATTTTCAAGAATATATGGTGTGTTAGGAAACACAAATAATCTCCTCAGCTTAGACTCTAATCCCAGAAATCTACTCAATCAAAATGGCATGACCTAACTATAAATACAAATAAACAGAAAACCTTATTACCCTTCTAAACGCAAGGAAGAAGAAAATGGTTTCACTAGATTTCGGTTAAGGCAAGCACAACATAGACTACAGTATGCTCGATGGTCAGTACATGGGTATGCATTTTAATACGTGTAATGCAAGCACACTCAAAATTCAACACTTCACATGAGTCAACATGGGACACAAAGAACGCAGTCAAAACTTGAACTGTATGGCTGAGCATCGCAGTTTCTTTTTCGTTGGGCCAATGCGAGGCCTCTTTCCCTCGACGGACCTACAGTCACCTCCGAGGGGAGAAGGAAATTTACTTCCAGAACAAGGCCAGGCAACGATTACGTTCAACCTGCTTATGCTGCCCCGCGCAAAGCAAGGGAGAGGGTATTCGTAAGTGACGTTACGTTAACCTGGCTCATTCTCGTCCAGCAAGATCTTAGCAAGTAAATCAGACCGCAGCAACACATATTTATTTCATGACGACATAGCACGCATTCAATACGTTTGAACAATTGAGCCTCCTCGCCAGCCCTTCCGCCTTACCCTGGGCTGCCGTGTGCCCTGTGTGGGGTGTTCCGTGTCAGCGATGGCCTTGGCTCAGCTGACTTGTCGACGACCTGTGCGGTGGATGGATGCCGGGCCGCTCCACCGCAGCGACGGGGAGATCAGCCCCGGGCTCCGCTGCCCGGCACGACCTTGTGGTGTTGTGTGATGTTATTGAGTCCTAGAAGGTTCTAAGAAAAACCAGGACTCCTAGCCAATAGGGAAAACCTGCAATCTTTGCCAAATTATGCAGGAAAAACCCTTTATTCAAATGAAGATATCTGATCCTGTACTGTGTAAAAACTCAAAGAGAGAACGATCAAATCAGGATAAGAATCACCGAGGAGAGAATTGAGATTGGTGGAAGCCGGCAAGCGTTGGTGTAATTGATGAGCGGCTGTCTTGATCGTTGATATACCGGACACACGAGGAGGAAGTGATTTATTTGAAAGGGATGCCGCAGCGATGGCACAGTGGTGGAGTGAGTTCGAAAAGGTGGCAGTGGGTGATTTTGGTGTGACCGATACGCAGTCTGGCAAGCAGCACTTCCTTCAGGCGATTATCTTGATTGATTGGCCAGTGCTGAAGTATGGGTTTGATTGGGTGAAGGTGGTGATGAGCGCTGATCCCATTCGGATTGGAGAAAGAGACGGAGGTAATTGATAGTTGCTGGAATATCAGAAACGGGACAATGAAGATGATTACGTTCCGGAAGCATGAGACTTCGTTTTGCTTCCTCGTCAGCAGTGCTGTTTCCACGAATATTTGCGTGTCCAGGTATCCGAGAAATTATGAGTATGTTGAGGAAGGGAGCAGAGCGTTCGTCGTATGCCGTTTAAAGTTGGGGGGATGAATTATGGAGAGTGATGAGAGCTTGTAAGGACGAATGAGAGTCGGTGCAATGCCCTTTGAAGATGACCTTGCTTGATGGAGCAGGGCTGCCAGGATTGCTGTTATTCAGTATACACAGTATTGTAATTTGACAGGCGGTTTGATTTGTGGTAATTATGATGTACGAAGGCAGCTCCTGTGCGACCATCGCGTCGGGAGCCGTCAGTATAAATAAAGGTGTGCTGGTCATATTCTCCTTTGAACCAGCGAAGGGTGCATGCACTTCGGTTTCTGACATGTTTCGTTTTTTGTGTTTTAACAGAAAGATTACGAGGTATGGTCGCCCAAAAGGGTCGGGACTGGGAGTTGGGTTGCAGGGAATGTCGGGAGATTAAGCGCTCGCTGCGCTCGAATAACACGAGTGCTGATGGTTGGATGCTGGAGTTCCGCGTTGGTAAGTGTGCGGTTGGGGCGGGGTGTGCGAGGGCGTTGTATGTTGGGTTACCAACGTGGCCTGTGGCGCTGCAAAACCTGAGAAGTTGTAATTTTCGTCGGTGTGATAAGGAGGGGATATTCGTGTCCGCGAGCAGATTTGGGACCGGGAGGTGCGAAGTGCACCAGTCACTATGCGGAGGGCTGCGTTTTGGATGGTCTCCAGGGTTTCGACTTTTTGGAAGAAATGTCATAAAAAAGAAAGCCATTATAGTCCAAGATCGGGCGTATCAGGGAGGTATAGAGGCGGAGGATAGTGCGTCTGTCGGCGCCCCACTCCCATCCTGCTATGCATTTCATTATGTTCAATCGTCTGGCTGCATCGTTGCTTAAGGTCAGCAAAATGGGCATTGAAAGTACGACGACGATGTAATGTTATTCCGAGTTATTTAAAACTGTCGACTAGAGGGATTATTTCACACCATTAAGATTCAGGGGGGTGGGAGGTTGAACTTTATTTCGCCTAGAGAAGATAATTACAACCTGACTTTGTGGGGGAAATCTGCAGTCCCCACCGTGCACACCAGGCGTGAATATCATTTACAGCTAATTGTATATTAATGCAGTGCGCGATCGACATTAGCATGCGTATGCCGCACGGCTAGTTCGTCCGCGTATAAAGAACACTGACAATGTGGAGAATATTATTAATATTATTGAAAACAACCATCTATCATCACAAGGAGAGGGTTTGGAGATAAGACACTGCCCTGAGGAAGACCATGATCCTGCGTCGTCGGAAGAGAATAAGTATTTCCGCAACGCACTGAGAAACAGTCCTATCAGTTAAGAAGTTTTTTAAAGAAAGCGGCGAGCCGCCACGAACTCCGATTTCATGTAGTTTATGAGGGGACACTTTTATTCACCCTGCCGAAAGCGCCTTTAAATCCACGAATAACGCTAACGTAGTAGATTTGGTCGGACTCCGAGCTGAATTGGATCTGTAATGTGGACCAGGCTGTCCGCCGTGGAGCGGCCGGGCGAAAGCCGTTCTGAAAAGGTGAAAGAAGGTGATTTGACTCAAGGAACACCCTGATACGTCCGTTGACCATTCGTTCGAATATTTTAGAAGCACAGCTAGTAATAGAGATAAGGCGATAGCTCAAAGGGTCAGAGGGAGGCTTAGAAGGTTTAAGTATAGGGATAAGTGTGCTAGAGCGCCATGAGGGAGGGAAGGAGCCGTGAACCCACACATCGTTGAAAGCCGACAGAAGGTTGGTGAGTCCTGACCTAGTAAGACTTCTAAAGAAGGGGTAGGCTAACTGATCTGGACCGACAGAGGTGTTTCCGCACTTACTGATCGCGAGGTCCAATTCATAGGGTGTGAAGAGTACGTTGAATGTCCCAGTGTTGGCAGACGTGAAGTTGAGTGCGAGCAGTGTGGCATTAAGTGTGCTAGTGATCTGTTGGGAATACTGCTGGGATGATGATACACGGGCGAAGTGTGTGGCAAATTTTGTGGCGACTTCAAATGGGATGCTGTAGTGTTGGTTGATGACTACGAGGTGCGGAGTTTTATAATGTGGCGTGCGTTTGTTTGTGAAACACCGAATCAGTGGCCATATTTTAGAAAGAGGGGTAAAGCGTTGAACGTATTTGAAAATTGCTCCCAGCTTTCCTGTTTTGCGCGTTTAATGATTATATCGGCTTGATGTTTAGCCCTGCGAAACTCCTCTTCATGAGCTCTGCAAATGCAATTACGAAAGGCACGCATAGTCCGGCGTCGCAGGACTAATGCGCGCTGACACGCATCGTTCCACCAGGGCGCATGTTTGTGCCCTGGTCGACGATGAGTGGTGGAACGAACTGGTGCGCGAGGCTAAAATAGTGTTTAGAAATGTGGGGAGGTCGGGAGTTGCGCCTGACGGGTGTGCCTCATCTAATATTTTGGAAAGATGCCCAGTCCGCTCTGCGAACATTCCATCGGGGAAGAAAATTGAAGTATATTTGACCTGATGGGACCTCTAAATTTATGGATCGGGTAGTGGTCACTAAAAAGCGTGTCTGATTGAACATTGTGCGTAAAGAGTGGTGCTATGCGTGGTGTTGTTAAGGCTAGATCTATAACAGTGTGTCACTGTGCCTCTGGTGATGTGCATGCGTAGGTGTCAGTTCGTTGATACATATGAGGTCATGAGTGTCCATGGTGTGTGTAAAACTCTCCCCCTTGCTTGTGTCGTGCTACAACCCCATGCGCGATGATGGGCGTTCAGATCCCCAAGGAGACAGGCGAAGGAATTTGGCGAGTAAGGCGGAGAGATCAGCTGAGGAGACAGGGCTAGTGGGGCTAATGTATATAGAAAGAAGGTAAGATCTAACTGTGCTAATTTTACGTTTATTGCAACTGAATTGAAATGAGTATTACAATGAACTTGACGGTGCAAAAGGTTTTTGAGGCAAACAAGGCCGAACCGCCTCGGCGCGGGGTTTCGTTTACGTTATGTGTGTGTAGAGGCGATAACCGTTTATCTTAAAGCTATAATTAAAAGAATCCGAGTCGTTAAATAAGGTCTCTTGAACGGCGGCTATCAATGGTTTGTTTTTTATCATATATTCCTTGAATTCTGCCCAATGGGATACCAGAGATCTCGTATTCCATTGGAGCAAAATTCACCGAACTGGGGATTCATTTAGGGCAGGGAGGGAGACCATCCAGCGGACGGCGGCAGAGTGGAGGGCGATCGAGGGGCGCGACGGCGGGAGCGCGTAACGGGTCGGGCTCGGCATTCGACTGAGGGACTGGCCCGGGGGGTTGGCGTCGGGAGCGCGGCGGTTGAGGCATCGGATGGGGCTTCTTGGGACACCGGCACGGGTGGAGTGGACCAACAGCGACGTGTTGGGGTGAGAGAGAGGCTCTCCGAGTTTGGTGGGGCGGGTTCCTGCTCAGGGAGGCTCGCAGCCGCCGGGTTCGCTGTGACTGGGTCGGCTGGCGCGGACTCGGTCATACGCAGCACTGGACGCGGCTGACCTGCTGGGGAGCGGCGACGTGCTGAGGAGGAGCGTTGTGCTGAGGCACAGCGCTGGTTCGATACCTCAGGCTCCTCAACAGGACGCGGAGGGAGGAGGCGCCGCCGCGGAGCTGGTGTTAAAGGGGGAGGATGAGGGTACGCCTCCCGCCGCGTGGGCCACTCCTGAGGCTGGAGCACTCGGACCGGTGCATAGGCCGCTGCCGCTGCCTGCTGCTGACGCTCGCGCAGCGCCTCGCGCTGCACACGCCAAGCGGGACAGGCGCGGCGGTCCCCAGCTGCGTGCGGGCCTTTGCATGTGGCGCAGCGCGGGTTTTCCGCGTCACACTCCCGCGTGTGATGAGGGTCGGCGCAGCGGCCGCAGGTCGGGCGCGCAGCTCGGCAGGTCCGGTCAGTGTGGCCGAACCGTTGGCACGTGCGGCACTGCTGGGGAGGAGGGACCCAGGCCTTTACTGGGACCATGAGGTATCCGCAGTGGATTGCACGTGGGAGCCTTAGACCCCTGAATCGCAGGCGGACGAGTGGGTTGGGGCCCAGGCCGGGACGGCGGGAGGGCAGGCGCA
>NW_023596921.1:8661393-8681559 GCF_011947565.3 Pollicipes pollicipes | reverse complement strand
TGACCATGAAGGAGCTGGGCAGTCTGCTGCGACCAGTATCCCTCAAGCTACAGCAACCGGTGAAGATCTGATCCAGACGCTCGGCTTGGCGAGGACCACCATCAGTACACTCACTGACCTGCGCACCGGCAGTCATCGTTCGGGTCTCTTTCTTCTTCGATGAGCTGATGGCCGAAGCGCAGATGATGGCAGAAGAGCTGGACACAACCATCGAGAGGCCGCGGATCCCTGCGCACCGCTCTACCGTCAGAGCGAACGTGGGCGACGACCTGGGCGTCACCGGCTACTTCCGCGTGAACGTGTACTTCCCAGCCATCGACGCAGTGCAGCAGGACATGGAGGAGAGGTTCGGCAGCGACCACACAGGCACTGGTGATGCTGGACAGCGAGCCGGGGCGTTACGACAGACGTACCACCGCCAGGCGTTCTCGCTTTCGGGCATTCTACCAACAAGGGTGGCCGGCGGGACATGGAGGACATCCGTCCAGGCTGGGAGCTCTACCGACCGGTTCTTCCTCAGAGCTTCAAGTGTGACACGAAGGCCGAGCTTCAGGTCTGGTCGGCCATATGGCGGCGCAGCCAGGACTAAGTGGTACCTGACTCCGCGGTTAGCAGCGCTGGACGCTGCGACCATGTACCCTTCCCGACCATCCACCGCCTGCCCCGGGTTAACATTTTCAGCTTCCACCGTACTCCACCAAAGTCATTAGTCCATTCACATACCCGCATTGCTCTAGTCCATCGTACTCCGCCGTCTGGCATGAACTCAATACTACTTTCCTCAATATACGTACATTGAATGGCTTAGCTGGGATATACTTGATCTTCTTGCTCTGTATCATGTTATGCGTTACGGCAATGTATTGTTCCGTTATATACAATTTTTTCAATAATATTGTGTTATATCGTTTTTAGAACGTCACATTTTCTTGATTTTTCTAATTGATGCCATACCAGTTATGAAAGGTCGCAGTAGCGGTCGAATGGCCATGTCAAAATAATAAAGACCAGTGCGGGAGAAGATAGTTAAAAACTGAACACTCGAATGGGCAGCGCGTTGATTGAATAGATTCGATGGTACTAGTGTCTTCAGACATGTTTATACCGTGATTATAGGATGATATGTTCGTTTCTTTATTGGGGATTAAGGGTGCGTCGATGACTAGGTCATGTTGCACCCACTGTATTAATATGTGTTATACCTGAAGTATTAGCAGATGCCAAATACCTGACGCCTTCATTAAATTTGCGGAATTATTTGGTCTTTTTCATTTACCCAATCGACGCTAATGCTATATCATTTACTATTTGATTATAATATATTATTGTCGTTCATTTTATAATTAACGTGATAATTTTCCCGGGGGATGTTTTTCATTAGAAATAATAATCCTGCTGGATCACCAATCACTATCACATTCCTCTAATATCTCTCATTAGATCCTAGCGGTGCTGGCGGTGTCCGCTGCGGAGGCCGAGCAGACCTTCAGTAAGGTCGCCCGGACGCTGACCGAGGTCCGCGCGACGATGGGTGAGGAGCGCCTGGACGCGTTGGTGATGTGCCAGACGCACCGCGACCTTCTCCCAGCCTCGAAGGAAGTTGTGAATTTCTTCGCCAAGTCTGACGCTCGTCGAGCGAAGCTTTCACATCTGCTGTAGGCCCCGGCGTGAGTTATGTTTAATAGGCATTTAATTAATCGTACCATTATTTCAGAATATCCAAAATTCCCATTGTTCGGTATCGTTCGATTCGTGAACACGCATCCGTCGGCTGATGCTATATTTTGAGGTTTGAATATCGGGCTAGGAAGAGGACATATGCGTCCTCTCCTTGGCGGCGCCCGCGACACAACTGCTCGGTTACCGGGCGACGCGGCCCTGCACAGAACACGACACATGTGGCGCAGTTTCCGGGCTGGCCGTAGGGCCGGGGTCGCAGGGACCGTAAACTAAACAAAACATAAATCTTCAAGGGAAACTCGACAGGGGACCGAGAAATGGAGATAAAACAGAAGCTCAGAGACGGGACAGCAAAGCCGACATTTCACCAAAAGGGGAACCGTGTAAGGGCAGATTTGTGCGGAACACCCATTGTTGCGGACAAATCTGCCCTTATTTCTATATTTCCCGTGGTTTTGTGAAATGTCGGTGATGCCTGCCTTTCCTCTTAATTTGTTTACTTCACCCTAGCGCTAGACCCGTCACGACCCTCTATATTGATGGCCTGTTTTCTTATTCTTGCCGCGTGTCCCTTCCTACCAGCCGGACCCCATATGTGACTGCTATGCGAGGCGGCCGGGGCCGGCTACTGAACGATACAGTTGATTCTCAGAGTGACGCTGGGAGAGGACGTGTGTGTTCTCTCCCTGGCCCGATTTGGCCACGAAACTACAGCATCAACCGACTGATGCGTCTGGATTGAAAGTGAGTTGATATGAGCGATCAGAACGGGACACCCATCATGCACTTAAGATGTTATATAGTCGATTATAAGTAAAACTTTACCTCAATTTGTCTGTTCTGCCTTTTATACTCACATACACAAACTAAAGTTAACATCATATGCTGTGCAAAAGGTGCTAAACAGGAAATATTACTCATCACAACAACGTTTGTTGTCCAAATGCTGCCTGTACAGGCAGATCGAGATTTATGGATGCAAATTTGAGGTGCGAAATTTTGACTGCTTTCATTTGCTCCACTTCTTCCATTTCATGTGTCACAAACGCGCCGTGATTGCGCCAGCTTTTCAGCGCTTCTAGCATCGAAGCAGTAGTTTTTGGGGCACACCATCATCGACATCATGAAAAGAAATGGGTCATTTCTACATCATCCACGTCAAAAAACAGATGGCTAGTTAACTACTTATCGTTGATCTTCCTTCTGCCGTACTATTTCAACGTGATCGCCAGATTCCCGCAGTTGTATCAGGTCCTCTGGTTGTCTGGTTCTCTATCAGGTTACAAATTATCTGATTAAGTCGGATCTACCAGACCTCTAATGGAATGTTCAACAACCTTTTCTGTCCATTCCGGCGGACCGGACGCGGCGCAAGCCTCGGTGTAGAGAGGAATAAGTGACGAAGTGCATGGTAGCGCGTTTTACCGTGCGAACGGCCCATAAACGTGATCTGAGCGTGCAGCTCGAGCAGGGCACAAGCGGGTGACACTGTGTGGCATTTGTCGTTGGCGGCCACGAGTCTTGTCCCGAGTTCCGTCCGCGCCAGCTCGCTCGCCGAATGCCCACCCTTCGACGGCCGGCGGCCCCTGCCCAGTGCCCACCTGGACGCCCGGGGGGCCACCCATGCGCCAGGTGTGAATACCCCGGAATGTGGCCTTACCAGGAATGGACTAATGGGTGGGCACGGCTTCCCGGCGGCAGGGGAGCCGACAGGAAGGGTTGGCCTGGCGCCGGCCGCATTGCTTGTCGGTGCTGCGGTGCTGAGGCGTTGCACGCGGTCAACTCTCAGTCGCAAAGTGCCCAATCGCGCGGCTTGTGAACTGCTCAGTTCACGGCTCTAGCAGTGGGTTTTTCAGGTAACTCGAAATGTTTCTCACGCCTAAGCTTACCCAGTGATCTGTCAAGCCCCTGCTAGTTTCGCATCGCGAGGAATGTGGTATCTGATATGCGTTGCATTCATCGCGAGTTCGAGTAGTGTTTTTTTCGAGACAAAGCAGTTTTTTATATTACAGTGTTTTGAAAGTGGTGTGATGGGCGCGGTGGCATGGTACTCTAGAGAAGCCGTTATTTCCTCTTATTTTATGGGATTTCGGATGCTCGGCGAAAAGGTAAAGCTTGGGAGTGTTTTGTGACGAATGTGTGATGCCGAATGTTTTTGTATCTTGTTTTCCAAGATTCTCTTTCAAATTTGACACCGATTGCTGACAACTGAACGTACTGCTCGTATCGTGCAATTGTGACTAAATGAAACTACGCACATGTATGCAGTATTCTTCGAAGAAAATTTAATTACCTCTGTCAGAATTGTTCCGGAAAAGGAATAGTGCAAGATGTGCTGTGACGTCGACCCACCTGCTGGACTCATTTGTTACTTTATTTATCTTGCTTCCATATGCAACCTCTAGTTTGTCTATTTTATAATTGTATATCCGCTTAGAACTTCATGACTTTCGTTAGGTCACAAAAGTCTCGGCCAACTGTACGGATAACAGGGTAACTGTCCCGTGATAGCTGTTAAAACTGGACTTCCTTGCGGTTGCTCCAGAATCTATGTCCATGCACCAGACTACCCCAGTCGGTTGACGGCCACTTGTCGGTGTTCCAGCGGCGTGTGATCGCTCCTGGTGCTGGGTCTGCCTCCGGAACACCACACCAGGAGCTTCTGGCCTGCTCCAGACAAGCTTCAAGGTCTGCAGCTGGCCTCTGCTTGATCTTCGGCTTCTTAAGATAAGTCCTGTTTTCCCTTGGCACGCTGCCCCGAATCGCCCGGGCACGCAAGTGAAATGAGAAAACCTTGAATGGTATTTTACGATCTAGAGGACTGTCGGAAACGGCTAAGCAAAAACAAACGAGCTTCAGGCCCATCCGCTGCCTGTTATTCGAGTTGCACGAAGTGCTCTAGTTGTTGCTGACGGTGTGGACCGTTTTGAGTAGCCCTTGAGGCGCTGGAAAACGTTGAACCGCATCACTGACACCCGGTCATCGAAGCGAAACCATGAGCCTGGGAGTCCATTCAACCCTATCACAGTTCGGACCAAGTCGGTCTCTGCAGTTTTTTCGCTAGCCATTTTTTAAAAAAATGCGCTATGATCGTGATACTTGAGATAGTTCCAGGCTTTTCCTTGTATGCATGGCGCAAAATGTTCAAAACATGTGTAACTGTCGGATAGGGGGCTCCATTGGAAATTACACAGAGGCGTGTTTGAACATTTATAATGATTCGTTGCTTGGCTGAATCGCTGGATGCTTAGTCGTTTTAGGCGGCTGGAGGTGAAGCGTTGCATGTATTATGTATTGTGTTATTCACCGGGAAGAAGTAAGCACACCGCGGTGGGGAGGCCTGAGGGGTTCCTCGGTCTGACCATCTGGATTACGGGTTGGGTCCGGAATGTTGGCGGCAAGTGGATGAACACGTTCCCAGAACATGGAGGAAGACTGCTGGTGACTGGGGTGACGCACACAATGTAGGGATGTATTGCTAGTGATAGCCATGACACATTATCGTATGGAGAGCTGCGATCAGCAGTGCGGCATCCGCATCGCACCGAACCACGCGCGCTCCGGAGGTGAGCCGAGCGTCTTCTACCGGCTGTTTCTGGCACTCGTGATCTAGATGGCAGTAAAGAACGGCGCCCTCGAATGCCGCTGGCGGGGCGCTGGGATTTTGGGCACCGGCGCGTGGAACGTCCGGGTGGTCCAGGGCTGTTTCCTGCCACATGTGTGGAAAGCAACTTGGTTGCAGTTTTGTATCGATCTGATTCACCGCCACTCAAGCATCAAGGCATGAAGCCGGCACGTTTATCAATGCTACGACTTTTGGTTAAGACTTCAAATTCAGTAAATGTGATCAGCCATGTTGTTGTTCGGTCCCGCAGCTATCCTCTCTTCAGTCGACACCAATGCGTGCAGTGGCACACTTTCCCTGCGATGCGGAACAGTTACCTTTTGCTCAACGTATCTTTTACGTGAAGTTCGTGACAATGCTGAGCATGCAAAATTCCGGCCAAATTCATGCCGCGGGGGCGTTCAGACGCGCTAGTTCACTTATAACATGGACGCTGTGTTGGACTTCGGTGTAGCTGCGTTCAGTTAATCAAGCGTGAGCGGTAGGTGTGGCTTTTGACGGCGGTAAATCAACGCGAATGGCGTCCATCTTGAGCTATGGAGTCACCACACCGATAGCTTCCGACCGTCTGTTCGGCGGTTAAGGTTCGACTAAGAAGGCTCAATGCGCGTGGGTCGAATCTCGCTCTCCTCACTTGCTACAAAGTTCCTCTTTGTTCTCCGTCTTCCGTGGCCTACACAGCAAGCACTCGCCGGCATCTTTCTTAAGAAGAAAATGTTATTTTGCCTTGGAGACACGCTGCCGGCAAGAAAGCGCACGCTTGTTTGGTGAGCTTGTTTGACGGGCGGAAATGAGCATGTTTATCGAGCAACTTGAGAATGTTGACATTTGCTTTTGCGAACTAATGCGTTGCATGCGGATGATCTTCAGGAGTGCTTTCTGTTGTTCGTTGGTTGAGTCGTTTGCTGCTATTCGCTGAGTCTTTCTGAGTTGTCAAACTGGTGTGATTCCTTTGGTCTTTTCGATTTGAAGTTCGGCAATCGGCAGGGCAGAGGGGAGAATCTCGTGATCATTGTCATGTGATTGCTCAAATACACGGATTAGATAAAAATCAATAACACACAATTCGGCCCATGAAAAAGCATTTCGTGATGATTATCATGTGATTGCACTAATACGCGGATCAAATAAGAATCAATAACACACAATTCCGCCCATGAGAAAGCATTTCGTGATGACTGTCATGTGATTGCACCAATACACGGATCAAATAAGAATCAATAACACACCATTCCGCCCACGGGGCAGCATCTCGTGATGATTGTCATGTGATTGCACCAATACACGGATCAAATAAGAAATAATAACACACAATTCCGCCCATGGGGCGGCATCTCGTGATGGTTGTCATGTGATTGCACCGATACACGGAACAAATACGGATCGACAGCACACCATTCCGCCGATGGGGCAGTATCCCGTGATGATTGTCATGTGATTGCATCAAAACACAGATCAAATAAGAATCAATAACACGCAGTTCCGCCGATGGGGCAGCATCTCGTGATGATTGCCATGTGATTGCACCAATACACAGATCAAACAAGAATCAACAGCACATGCACACACTGGGCATAGGAACTTTCAGAGGGGAGGGGACGTTTCGTGATATGGTGATTACACTAATACACGGATCAAATGGGACATTGGGCGGAGGGAGGGAGGGGCGGCAGGCCGGCCGGCGGCCCATTGGTGGCTGCAGCGGCCCGGCGGCATCTTCGGCGTACGAACGCACCCGACGGACGGGTGTCGCCACCGGAGGGTCACACACGATTGTGGGTATCGAGAGCCCGGGGCTCCGCGGCGAGGGCGTCGATCGCCGGGTCACAGCGGCAGCCGTCGCAGGAGACACGGCCGCGGCTCCTGGATTCCGCGGGGCAGGCGTCAGTGCGGGCAACACCACAAGCGGAGGCGACACTGTGCTGGGCGACGCGGCGCGGGTGGGGGGGGGGGGGGGGGGCGGCGGCACCGGGACCGTTTCGGCGGTCGGCACTAGGGGAGCACTCGCGGCGGTCGGTACAGGGGAATCACTGGGGACGGCCACCGGCCGGCCGGTGGGCCGCGGCACACCACCACTCCGCGACGCGACACTCCCGGGCGCCGGCGACGCCGCACCTCGGGCCACCGCGCCGACGAGCGCCGGCGACAGCGGGGCCGGCAGCATCGCGGGCGCCGGCGATACGGTGGATGGGGACCTCGGCGATAGGGCGGGGCCGATCACTGGAAGCGGCGTGCCGTCCGCCCACGATCCCGTGGTCCACCGGCGTCCACCCGGTGTGGCGTCACCGGCGTCCACCTGGGCTGCGGCGTATGTTCGTCGTCCCGGTGATCTTCGGGCGTCGGTGGTGTCCCCCGACGTCCCTAGATGGCGGGCGCAAACGCAATAAATAACGCGAATACCAGGTAGCGCGATAGAGACCGCTATGGCACGCGAAAACACTGGCCCTTTGGCTAAGATCGACAGATTTTATATTTGTAAAAGTACATGTTTGATAACAGTGAATGGGAAAACGAAAAACGGATGCGCTCCAGGCTCTGGAGCGCATGTACACGCGACACAGTGGTTCTTTACAAGATAATACAATATAATCTCATGACCCCGCGGCACGGCGCAGCGCGCCGTCAATGGGGTGGGGCGCGGGCCCGCCTCCCTCTCGATGGTAGGCAGGGGTGGGGGCAGGCCGTCGGCGGGGGCCGCACCAGGCCCCCTTCGATACTGCATGAATCGCAGCCGCACTTACTATGCATTCCGTGATGGCACCGGCCAGGTATACGGCCACTGTGCCGCGCCGACACGCGGTGCCAGGTCAGAGCCGCTAGGGATGGGGACGGTATGCCGATACGATGATGGTGATGATACGCCGATACGGTAGAAGCGATGCAGATGCAATTGCAAAAGGTGCGTTTGTGTCGTGCCGGACGCTGCCGCTCTGCAGGGCCGGCGTGCGCGCGCCTGGCTCCGTGCGCCGGCCGGACAAGCGATAGCCAGCCGACGGCGGGCAGTGCGCACCCCGCCGCGCATTGGCACCAGCTCGCATGACACTTTGCAGAGCATCTTGTGGCAACTTAAGTCGTCCGCGCCTTTTCCGCCCGGTGCGCATGCAGCATAGGCGCCAACCCATATTGAAACACGTACTAATTGTACATGTATTGCAGCATATTGATTTATTGACACCGCTGACAGCATAAAATGGGTCGATCCTGGCTGTAGTGCAGTGGCAGGCCAGCCCGCGGTAGGGTAGGAGCAAGCTCCAGTAACCCCGCCAATGTTCAAAAATCAGTTTGATATCAGATATTAAGCTGATAAGAACGGATTTTTTATTCAGAAAAATACATGTTCGATAACATGAGAAGGAAAAAGAAAAGCGGATGGCACTTCACGATGTGAAGGGCATTTACGCCCGACACGGTTTTTTGTTAAAATGCAACAAATGAAATTATGAAAACGGCATTAACAATGATAACCAAGCGCTAGGGCGCACACCAAACAGGGCGTGCTGATGGCGCCACCTTACGTTACTACATCAGGCAAGCAGTGGTGGCGCCACCAGCTGCGCCGCAGATGGCACCGCACAAGAACTTCCCGGCGCGACGCGGCGCGCTATGGGAGGGGTGGGGCGGAGGCCGGCTTCCCTCCCGAAGGTGTGGGGGGGGGGGGGGCAGGCCGCCGGTAGGCATCGGTTATGGCCCACGTGGCGCTCCGGGGACTGCGGGGAGACGGGGCGTCGGGCGGCCGCGCTGACCGCTCACCGCGCGGAGGCAGCGGTCTGGGTGTGCGGCCGCCGCGCCAGGCCGAAACAGTGCGCTGTTGGCGGCGGCAGAATGGCGGCGACGACCCTGACGTCACCGCGGCCGGGTGGGCCGGCTGCGGATCACTCGTACTGGCGGCGCCCGGACAGATGCTCAATGTAAATGTCGCGGGACCACCTCAGTGTGTCGCTCGCCATGAGCCGCCGCATCAGCTTTGCATAAGTCCGGCTGACAGGGAGCCTGCGCAGCGAGGCCTCATTACCCCGCCACCAGGTGCCTAGGGGGCCGGCGATAAACGCCACCACACTGGCCGTCTTGCCCGGCCCGCGCAGCTCGTGCACGAGCGGGTGTACTTACGGACCTTGGCGTCGCTGGCAGCGCGAAGCGCGTCTGGCCCATTCTCGAAGGCCACGGTGACGTCAGCCAGGATGACCTCGTCTCCGTGGGTCACCACCAGGTCGGGACGCAGGGTGGAGGCGCACGCGGGCACCCGCCGGTTGACCTGCGTCACCACGCCATCCCGCTGCACCGCCTTGTGGAGGCGGCTCAGGATGCGGTCCTGCCGGTGTCTGCTGCGGAGGCGGAGCGGACCTTCAGTGAGGTCGCCCGGACCCTGACCAAAGTCCGCGCGACGATGGGTGAGGAGCGTCTGGAGGCGTTGGTGATGTGCCAGACGCACCGCGACCTTCTCCCAGCCTCGAAGGAAGTTGTGGACTTCTTCGCCATGTCTGGTGCTCGTCGAGCGAAGCTTTCGCATCCGCTGTAGGCCCCGGCGTGAGTTATGTTTAATAAGCATTTAATTAATCATATCACTATTCCAGAATATCAAAAATTCCCATTGTTGCGAACAAATCTGCCCTTATTTCTATATTTTCCGTAGTTTTGTGAAATGTCGGTGATGCCTGCCTTTCCTCTTATTTTGTTTATTTCACCCTAGCGCTAGACCCGTCACGACCCTCTATATTGATGACCTGTTTTATTATTATTGCCGCGTGTCCCTTCCTACCTGCCGGACCCCATATGTGACTGCCATGCGGGGCGGCCAGGGCCGGCTACTGAACGATAGATAGTTGGTTCTCAGAGTGACGCCGGGAGAGGACGTGCGTGTTATCTCCCTTGCCCGATTTGGGCCCGAAACTACAGCATCAACCGACTGATGCGTCTAGATTGAAAGCGAGTTGATATGAGCGACTAGAACGGAACATCCATCATGCACTTAAGATGTAATATTGTCGATTTTAAGTAAAACTTTGCCTCAATTAGTCTTTTGCCTTTTATACTTATATACACAATATTTAGTTAACATCATGTGCTGTGTAAAAGGTACCAAACAGAAAATATTGCCCATCACAGCAATTGTGCACGAAATTTATGCGGTGAATACTTGAAGGTTCTCGTTATAACGTTATAGTGTTTATCAGTACTGCCACTAATCGCGTTTTTACTCACCATGTGTCCTCGCGGCGTTGACCCTTGCAAAACAGTCCAACGTATAATACCAAACTCCACAGATTGGTCTCATCTCCGACATCAGCAGTGGTCGCTTACGCTTACGCTCAGTGTTTCGCCACCAATATCATTTGAATGTCACGTCAGCCCCTTGTTCTTCTCAAACTGGCATTGCATCCTGACTCCTGACACAAAAGCTTCTGATCTTTGATATTGCGCTTGCGGGGATGTATTGCTGTTGATAGAGCCGTGTACCGTGCTCTGTCGGTACACGGCTCGGCGGAGCGTCCATACACGGCGGATCCGGGCTTAGAACTGTATTGCCTCAAATCAGGCGGGGGGCAGCACTAGCGTCGTCCATATGAAGTCATGGAGTCACCACACCGATTGCCTCGGGCCGCCTGTTCGGCGGTCAAGGTCCGACTAAGAAGGCGCAATTCGCGTGGGTCGAATCTCCCCTCTCCTCACTTGCTACTTGGCTCCTCTTTGTTTCCGTCCTCCGTGGCCTACACAGAAGCACTCGCCGGCATCGTTCTTAAGAAAAAAAAATGTTGTTTTGCCTTGGAGACACTCTGCCGGCAAGAAAGCGTACGCTTGTTTGGTGAGCTTGTTTGACTGGCGGAAATGAGCATGTTTAGCGAGCAACCTGAAAATGTTGACATTTGCATTTGCGAACTAATCCGTTGCATGCGGATGATATTCAGGAGTGCTTTCTGTTTGTTGTTGGTTGAGTTGTTTGCTGCTATTCGCTGAGTCTTTCTGAGTTGTCAAACTGGTGTGATTCCTTTGTTTTTTTCCGATTTGAAGTTTTGTCGTTTCGTGACGAGTGCCCAGTCTCCACAAGACAACGTTTCACCCTGTAAAAGGCCTTAACCACATGACCAGCGACATATTTGGCGCGGTTAACAGCCGTCCGTAAAATGTACATCTTTCTAGTACACATTCTGGCAGCTGTTTTGGGTAAGCGCACTGAGTTATCGCACGATACTACACATATGAAGGGCTTTGGCTGCAAGTATATGGAGGTGCACTGGGTACTGAGAACACTGGAAATACCGTAGGAATACATTATAAATGCTTCTCGTGACTTGTTAATGGTTTTCCCCATTTGGTCGGGCATATCAATGGAGCGTTTTGTGTTGTACATCTCCTCAGGGCATTGACCATCCATGAATGACAGTTTTGTGCATATCTGAATTGTTTCATTTGCATCATCGTGTTGGTTGCACCCGTCCATTGACATAGAATTCGAAAGACAGCGAGCAAAAATGACACAAAATTTAACAAAACTGACGTTTGCCCGACCACAGGATCTGTGATGAGCTCTGCACAACATGCAATGGCGGACTTGCGTAGAGAACTGGGTGGCGCTTGCCATTTCCATACCAATCCGGTTTGCGGGCACAAAGAGTTGGATTTGCTTGCTTGCTTGCTTGCATTTGCTTGCCATTCTGTCCCTGCGTGTGATCCGGTTATTTTTGCTGGCAAACAGTGGCATCTTGGCCAGCTTGACGGCGGTTTTCATCGCGGCGCGCATCTCGTGGCGTGGACCCGAGTAGCAGACGGTGGGCAGGGGGGGGGGGGGGGACATGCCGCTGGCGGGGGCCGCATCCGGCCCGTTCAACGCTGCATGGATGCAGCCACACTGGTGACACATGCGTGCTGGCACCGGCCAGGTACATGGCGAACGTGCCGCACCGACACGCGGCGCAGGATCAAAGCCGCAAGGGACGGTGTGCCGTCGGCGACCTCACCGCGGCCAGGCGAGCCGGCCGCGGCCAGGTCGCAAAACTGCACCGCCCCGAAACGCGGCGCACGACGAGGGCTGCTGATCATGGCACAGCAACGGCCCAAGCAAAACTGCGGCCAGACGGGGCGGCCGCGGTCGCACAAGGCCCAGGGACATGGGCAGGGGAGGGGAAACCCGCAGCCGGCCGGTCAGCCAAGGGAAGGGGTGGGGGCCACGCCTCGGAGCGCGACAGGTCAGCAGTCCGGGGGCAGGGGGAACGTCTCGTGTTGATTCCATACTATTTCACTAATCCACAGATCAGATAATAATCAGTACAACACGTGTACACGTGTCGCTAGCAGAAAAAAAAACAAGGGGGAGGGGGAATCTCTGGATCATTGTCATGTGATTACACCAATAAACGGATTAGATGAGAAACAGTAGCACACAATTCAGGTAAGGGGGCAACATCTCGTGGTGATTGTCATTTGATTGCGCCAATACACGAATCAAATCAGGATCAATAGTGCCCACACAGTGGGCATACAACACTAAGGGGGGGGGGGGACATCTCGTGATACGGTGATTACACTAATACACAGATAAAATAAAACACTAGGGGAAGGGGAGGGGCGGCAGGCCGGCCGGCGGCCCGTTGGTGGCTGCGGCGGGCCCGACGGCTCATCAGCCGGCCGGGCGGAGAGCAACCCCACGACACCGCGAGACGGAGAACGCCGCCGCCGAGGAAGACGCCGCGACGGTGGAGGCGGGCACCCTGACGTCACAGCGGCTACGGCCGGTGGCCACTGATCACTCGTATTGGCGGACCCCGGTGACGTGCTCCACGTACACGTCCCGGGACCACCGCAGGGTGTCGCTCACCATGAGCTTGCGCATCAGTCGGGCGTACACCCGGCTGGCACGCAGGTGGCGCAGCGTTTCCTCGTTGCCGCGGCACCAGGTGCCGAGCGTGCCAATCACCAGGGCATGCACGGAGGCGTCCTTGCCCTGGCGTCGCAGCTCGGCCACCAGGCCGGCGTACTTGGCCACCTTCTCGTCGCCGGCGGCGCGCAGGGCAGCCAGCCGGTTCTCGAACGAGACTGTGACATCCGCAAGGGATACGTGGACGCCACGGGTGACCACCAGGTCAGACCGAAGGGCCGACTCGGTGCCGGGCACACGGCGGTTCACCCTCACGTCGGTGCCGGCAAACCGAGGCACGACCTTCTCCAGGCGCGCCAGGATGGCGTTGTGACGCCGCTGCAGCGCCGCGCTGTGGGGCCGGCAATGGTTGAGCACGTGTGGCAGGGTCTCCTTGGTATAGCCACAGCGTCGGCAGCGCCGGTCACCGGCGCTGCGACGGTACCCGTTGAGGGGCACGAGACCGAGCCGAGCACGGTGCACAAACCGCCACTCGGCGAACCGGGTGAAGCTCCCGTTATACATATAATGGGAGCTCATCGGTTGAGAGACCACACACTCCATGACCCGTCCCTGATGGGGCTTGGCGACCAGGTCGCTCAGAGCCCGCATCCGCAGAGCGTTGCGGAGCGCCTTGCTCTCGCCGCGCGCCTCCACCACGGTGGGGCCGATGCGCAGCTCCGGGACGGGATGGGCGGCGTGCCACGCCACGGGCACAGACGAGGCGAGGGCCCGGGTGGCGACACGCGCGCGGCTGAACCGCGAACGAGACATCCCCGCCGTCGCGCATGCGCTCGCCATTCAGGTAGGCGGCCATTGGCGGCCATGAGAAGAACGTCGGCCTCGCTGCCAGCTCCGTCAGGTCGACGCCGCCCGTGGACGACGGCGCGTACAGGTAGCCGTTGGTGGCACTCAACGGCACGCCCAGCACACCCTTGACGCGCCACCACAGCGCCTTGTCAAAGGCGCGCAGGGGCGTCGTGGGCAGCACGCCCAGGCGCAGGCAGTGCGTCAGCCGCGGCACGATGAACGTGCGCACGGCGACAAGCTTCTGCCAGGGCGCCAGGGCGCTGTCCAGCAGGCGGAACGCATCGCGTCCAGGGGCGGCTCCGAGAGCCGGGTGTGGCCCACCGGACGGCCCAGGTACCCGTAGGACGACGTGCGTTCCACCACCGGCAGAGGTGCGCCGCTGAGAGACACGGCGGGCGGAGCGGCTCCCACCGACAGCAGGCCTGACTTGCGCGGGTTGGGCTCCAGAGAGCACCACCCGCACACGGCCTCAAGCACCCGAAGGGTCGGAGCGACGGCAGCAGCAGCCGACGGCAGAATCAATGCCAGGTCGTCGGCGTAGGCCAGGCAGCGCACGTCCGACTGGCGGAGCGTGCGCAGCACCGGCTCCATAGCGATGTTGAATAGCAAGCCGCTCAGGGGACAGCCCTGCCGGACGCCACGCCGCGTCTGCACGGGGTCTGACAGCCCCGCCGCGTGCCTGTACTGGGTGGACCTGCCGCACTGCTGTCAGCTTGCATCGTACATGTCACGCACGGCTGCCAGGGCCTCGGGCGACAGCCCAAAGCGCCCCAGCGCCTCCCAGAGAAGGGCGCGCGGCACCGAGCCGAAAGCGTTGGTAAGGTCAACGAACACGACGTGACACTCCTCACCATCCCGACGTGCGTCGTTGACGGCACACTGCAGCACGAAGTTGTGCTCGAGGCACGCCGTAAGCTACTCATTAGGCGGGGCGCGCACGGTCACCGTTCCGTCACTTGCGCTCGTCTGCGTCATGCTCGAGACGGCACAGGCGCCTGCAGGGGCAACCGGCTTCGGCCGGTGTAGGGCGGCTTCGCGGCGCGGGCGTCGGTCGCCGGCCGGCGCGGGAGGCACGGCCACGGCCCGGGGCTACGCGGTGCTGGCGTCGGCGCGGGCGATACCATGACGACGCTGGGCCTCCCCGGCGCAGGCGTCACCTTGCGAGCCCATCACTACCGCTGACGCGGGTGACACTGTGCCGGGCGACGCGGCGCGCGGGGGGGGGGGGGGGGGAGCGGCACCGGGGACCGCTTCGGTGCCGTGGACGGCCGCCGGCCGGCCGGTGGACCGCGGAACACTATCACTTCGGTCGGCGATGCGGCACTTCCGGGCGCCTGCGCGCCGCACCCCTGACCAGCCGTGCCGACAAGCGCCGGCGACAACCAGGGCCGGCAGCATCGCTGGCGGCCGGCACTACAGCGGCTGGGGACGTCGCGGTGGGGCGTTGCCGAGAACTCCAAGCGGCTGTCGTCCATCCACATCCCTCGAAACGGAGCAGGCCGGGCGGCGACAGGCGAGGCCACGGCGACAGGGGGGCCGGCGACGACGGCGACAGCGAGGCACCCCGCGACAGCCGGCCGCAGGCGAGCGCTGCCACCACGCTGACGTCGTCGCCGCAGCTTGTGGCCCCCGGCGACTCTTCGGGCATCCGAGGCGGCGTGGGAAGCGTCGACTCCCCGCAGGGCGACCATCGCCGCCGGCGAATCCCGCGACGACGACGCCAGCCGCCGTCGGCGGGCGCGCGGAGCAGGGCGGGGCGCTGGACGAACTCTCCGCCGCGGAGGGGCGATGCTGCGCGTCGGCGTCCTCTGAGTCGTCCGGGCGGCGGCCCCCCGGAGCCGTCTTCTGCACGGTGACGGCCGTCGTCACCCCGGCATCGGGCCCGGTGGTTTGCGGAGCCCGACACTGGTGGGTGAAGGAGCGCCGCAGTTCGGCGCAGCAGTGCGGCAGGTCCGGCCGCGTCTCCGGGGGCGCCGCCCAGCAGCGGTGGTCGACGGCCGCCGCGGCAGACCGGTGGCGGCACCCCACGCACACCTACGTGGCGCGGCGGGGGCGGAATGGTCGTGTGCCTGCGGGCGAAGTGGCGGCAGAGGCTGGCCCGCTGCTGCACGGACCCCGGCCGCTGTACTACGCCTCGGCAGGCCGGCGACGGGGCAGCGCGCATGCGCGGACAGCGGGTACGGCACCGGCAGCTCCCCGCTCCACAGCAAGCGCTAGACGCGCACTGCCTACGCGGCCGGCCGGAGGACGGGCGACGCCATTGTTGGGAAAACGAACGAGGCGCTGCCTGCGGGCGGCCGGTGAAGCACGGAAACGCGCGTAAATCCTTTGCGCCAAAACTACGGCAACCGCCAACTCCTATTTAGGGCAGGAACACGGGGTTCCCGACTTAATAAGGGGAAGGGCGGAAGCCGGAGGTCGGCGCTGCACTTACCTCGCGTTCCGTGCTCACCGGCGGCTTGTCCGAGGAACTTGCCCGTCGTCGTCATCCGTAGCTGACCTTACGTCGAGACGCGGAGAGGCCGTCAGAACCCCGCGCGCGGCCGGCGGTCACCGACGGCTTGTCCGAGGAACTTGTTAGTCGTCGTCGTCCGTAGCTGACCTCACGTCGTGACGAGTAGTGGCCCGCGTCAGCACCCTCGATGCAGTTGCAACTGCAAAGGTGCATTTGTGTCGCGCCGGCCGCTGCCGCCCTGCTAGGTCGGCGTTCACGCGCATGGCTCCCCGCCCGGGCGGACTAGCGATAGCCAACCGACAGCGAGCACTGCGCACGCGGAGCGTATATTGGCACCAGCGTATATGACACTTTGCAGAGCATCTTGTTGCAACATGAGTCGTGCGCGCCTTTCTTGCCACTTGACGTATCGTTAATCAATGGTTCTGTCGGTTCGACATCCGTGTCATCTCAGCTTTTTTCAGCATATTCAGTAAGTCCCTTGTCCAGCCCCATTAACAATTTCCCCATTTTCGCTATTTGTAAGGTACGTTTTGGAAGTCTATAAAATTGTGTGTGGACCCGAATGTCGTGACCCATAAAACTGGCCAGCCATTTTCTTTCAAGCTCATGGTTTGAGACAACGTCCCAACATGTTTCCTTAACTTTGTGGATTTGAGAGCATCAGGACATGTCGCACCACAGTGACGCATACGTCCTGACGCAATCACTTCCGCGAAGTGGATCGCCTACCGCAGAGCGTGGATTAGCGAACCACATAGGGACTTTCCTTCGGTAACCCCCCGCTTCTGTACGTTTCAAAATAGGAACGTCAATGGCCGATTTCATTTCGTTTGTGAAATATGGGAACGGGGCGGCCCCGCTTACCCTTGATGACTACTCGGCTTAGCGACAAAGATGTTGTTGGTTTTTGCTGAGAGAATTTTGAATTTCGGTGCTCATTGGCGTGCTACCTCTGTTCTGATACGTATCCACCGTTAGACGACTCGCTTCGCCTTGCCGTCTCCTATTGAACAGAATGACGGCCAGAGTGGCCTCCGCCAAATCTCGAAATTCATCGGATGTGCATGTCCTTTGAGTGATTTTTGCCGTGAGGTGATCATTTTTCGCTGAAGTTTGCATTCTATATATATCTCTATTATTGGAAGCTATTGTGGCTTGTGACATTGAAGTGCGTGAACAGACGCGAGTGCCCTCGAAGTAATCTGGTCGGTCGACTCCATGTTATAAAGCAATGTGTTACGGTCTGAATCGTAAGAAGGCAGGACCTGTAACTACTTCCGCAAACTGATCCGGTGTAAGAAAGTTTTGCATGCGCACGGCTGTGCCATTATTGGAATTTTGGAGCTGTTGTAAAAGTCTCCCAGTTTCTCTTATTTTTTAACTGACATAATGGCGATGGTGACTTTCCTGACCATCTTCTTTCGAAAGAAGGCGATACTCCAGTTTGACGATGAGAGGATCGCTTTTGTTGAGCAAAGTGGCAGAGTCCATGCGCATGCTGTATCTTAAATTTCGTACGGTTTTTGCTCATATTGGATGCGCCAGGAAGGGTCCCCCAGCTCGTGTTGAGCAGGACGTACCTGCTGTGGCTTTTCGTCCGGGGCAAGTTTTCTTGTGCTTTCACACTAGCTACTTTTTAAAAGTTTGAAACATCGGGACACCGACCCCGCATTTGCTAGGGCCTCCAGTTAAAGATCGCTTACATTCAGTCGAATTTTAACATCGTGATGGCTCCTATCATGACATTACAAAAAACGACGTAGGGGGCAAGCATTATCATGTTCACACCACACAGTCAGCTCGCCCGACGTGTCGGCACCGACTTATCAACTCACCGGTCGGGCGCGCTGCTCGCCGGAACAACCATCGAGTACAGCAACAGGTGGCATTGACGGCAGGAATCAACGTGTTCTGGCGCGGAGGTGGCCAGCATGGCACAGGTACGTCGGTTCCAGCAATTTCGGCAGCGAGCGCCGCCACATGACGCACGTCGGGAGTACGGGAGTCTCCGGATATGATGTCCCGAGGATTCATACATGGTGGCAAAGCGGCAGTTACAGGCGCCGGCTGCTGCTCCTGAACACGGCGTACTGGTCACCACGGTAACGTATACCAAACATGCGTAATGGAGCAGTGACCAACCACCGCAGGACCGTCATGAATTTGGACTGTTGCATGGTAGGTAGCTCTTTTAACACGCCTGGTGCCAGCACAGTCCTACGGCCACAACACAGTCTGCGGTGAAAAGCCACCGACAACTACCGGAAGAGCGGTGGATAAGGTGCACCGGTCGGTTGCTAGTAATTCGTTTCTAGATTGATCTTTCATGACAAGAGTAAGACTACAACACTTCCAGCTATTTGACAACGGTCTAATGATTATGTGTGATTTTGATAATTGTGTAAGAAATCGTCGCAAAGTGAGTGTTCTCCAGGCGAAATACTCATGTCATGTGACGAAATCGGTAGCATTTGGTCTTCATTCACGTGTTATTTTATTCCTCGGCTTAGAAGGTGACGCTGACAACAATTCGCCATGGATGAAATAACTGTTCTCTTTTCTCCAGGCAGATATAGGTGCTTTTGGACCTGCCGCACAGCATGAAATGCCTCCGAAATAACCTCCTCGACAATGGCCTCCACACCAGCGGCGGCGGGCCACATCACCAAGGAGCTGATGGAGCAAGTGGTGGAGGTAGATGGCAGCTCCGAGTATCGGCTGATGTACAGTTGAACATCAGCAGAAAGGTAGAGGTGAGACGCAGATGCTGTGGTCATATATCAAGGCCGTGTGACTTGTGCCTGGATATGTCATTGGACTCGGGGTTCCTTGAGTCACGGAAAGCACAGATATGTGTGAATACATTGGTGAATATGTATTGGTTTGCTAAGAACCGGCCACGATCTGGGTTTCTTGTGGAATCTTTATCAACAATATTTTAACTCGTGATTGTCAATACCCTAATGATACGCTCGGCAACACGTTCTTTATGAAAACTGCAGTGAGACCTCTCTTTAAAACATGTTACCTCAACGTGAGAGGAGTTCACCTGCCACTTTTTACAGCTGCCACTTTTTCGGTTCTTCAGTTGGTTTACACTTAAACCCCAAGCCAAGGTTCGTACGCATTGGTTTGTCGCTAGCACTATGCTAATAAAGCGGTCAAGATTTCGCCGGATTTGGCAGTCTTTTTCACAAGTAGGTTTTTTATTATAAATATATTATACTCTGTTGCAGGTATCGGGCATGTCGCGACGGAAGGTGCAGCCGGCTATGCAGCTTCTTAGCAGCACCACGACTACCCGTCTAGAGCGCTACTTGTACGGTTTCCAGGAAGAGGCCCGCGTTGTTCGGCTAGTTGACGCGACCTGCGACGTGCTAAACAGCATCCATCCTGGAGACAACAAGCCACTGCGCAAGGGCTACAAGGCTTCCGCGGAACAGGAGGCGGTGCTGGGTACAGCTGTCCAGGAGCTGCTGGCCATGCGTTTTGGGTCGGCGAGCTTCATGCACCCTTTCAAAAGGGCCTGGTGGTGACCATTCGGTCTGTTCGCGGTCTGCTAGGCGATATGCGCGCGCCGTTCGGGATCGACACCTACCTACTGACCCGGCGCCTGGCCTAAGACCGGTTAGAGGGGTTCTTCGGCATGGTGCGTGGAAGGAGTGGTGCCAACTCCAACCCCAACCCTGTGGATGCCATCGCCAACATGCGCCTCCTGACACTCCTCTTCGGACTCAACAGTGG
>NW_023596921.1:8620118-8660393 GCF_011947565.3 Pollicipes pollicipes | reverse complement strand
TGCGGTGCCGACCTTCTCTCCCGCTCGTTTTTAAGCGACGTCTCCGAAACCTATTGGGCGGACCACCGCAGGCGTGAGAGTGAGAATGGCCTCTGCCAACTCTGCTGCGGGCGCCGCAGTCTTGGCTTGTGCCACTCACCTCCGTTTGGTGCGGGCGACGGCGTGCTAGATGGACTGGAGAGTGCAGATGGCGAGCATACCGTGCTTGTCTGCGCCACTGTCGACGTGGCACTCTCGACCAATCAGCAGTGCTGTAATCGTCAGCTGGCATCGCGAAATGCCAAGAGGGTAGGAAAATACTGATTGAGTGATAAATATGTCGCGCAGAAATACAAATCGACACGGTTTCTTTGCACCACCGAAAAGAACATGTGCCGGTAATGTTTGAAGTGCGGCAGAATTATTGAATTGACCAGTTATTATGTAACCACATATACCTAACCAAGAACATTCCCAATGTCATGCAACGTACCAGTCTTACTGCTTCAAGCAGAAGTAAACAAATGAGCATACACCAGCGATATTTTGGGGAAAGTATAGCCAACCGCGCCGCGTCAATCCATTGTTAGATGATCCATTCACCGCTGTGAAACATGACGTTCCGGGTCTCGCCCGCGCTAAAAAGTGGAGCTATTCAGGAAATAAGGAGCAGGAAATCGGTAAGATCTCGTTTCCTCCCCCTGCAATGCATTGTAGGCGTGAACATGCTTGGTACTTACCTTTGCTGATAGGCACTTACTACAACAAATCAACATGAACCAATTTTACGAGGACAACCATGGGGTAATTCTGATATATGGTAGCTGTAAAGGGTGCTGCTTCAAAGCTAAAGCACTGAATACCATTCCTCTGTTTTAGTAACCGAAAAAGCAAGTTTCAAGTGATTCTCCGAAAAAAAACACTGAAATGTAATAAAGAGCATCTAAACCGTCACTCTGCCGTTGTCAAAAGGACTTGAACTGGAATAAACTACCATTCTTCCTTGGAAATCTCGACGGCTTTGGCCGCAACGTTTTAATAAATCAAAACCAAAAACCAGTTCCTGCCTTCATCTTAACTCATTTGCTAGATATGCTGTGCCTGCACCCAATTCATTAGTCTGTTTTGGGGCGGTCTCACAATGTAAGAGGCTGAATAGTCCCCCATTGTAGGTTTGCACTAGCTCTCCAGGACAGAATGTTACCGCCTGCGGCACGCCCGTCCGTCGTCATTTAGGATAACTACTCGTTTCCCGCAGCAAATGTTCGGAACATTTTCAACCTCAGCAGCCGGCCAGGCCAAACGGCAAAACCAGTGGGCAGAGATGCTCGCGCTTGCCCAAAGGCTCGGGCTGGTGAAGAACCACCACCACCGTAAAACAGGTGGCCGCATAGCATTTATGCCAATCAATTGCGCGCGACCCGAGGTGAGTTTCATTGGCTCTATGCTGGGGAGATCCAATATTTTTTTGGGAAGACATCGGAGCAGTACGCTGAGCAAGCTCAGTACGATAATTGAAACTTATGTTCAGAGCCACTCATCGTACTTATTCATCGTAAAGAGGAGTGGTAAGACCCCCCCCCCCCTGACGTCCTACGCTCACCTACCCTCTCTGTTTCGTCCATGATTTGAAGCAAAGAATACACAACGCCTAGAACTTATACATGTTACTGTTAAGCGGCCTAACATTGATCCTAGAAAATGTTCTGCGGAGAAAATCAGCATTGGAAAGCAAGGGGGGGAGAACACAGCTTGATTACATTTGCTTGCATACCCCGCCTAGCCTGAAACATGGCGCCTGACACGACGCTCATTTCATTCCATGCACAAGTGCGATGCAGCTCTGTGCGGCTCACCTTGCGCAAATCGAAGTGAGGAACCACACGCCCAGCTCACCATGTTATGTTCCATTTTATCGTCACAAGCCCTGCTGATGGTGTGACACTGACGGAGCGCTCATTTCGGGCGGCGTTCCCAGCCATCTTTAGCGACGAACGCAGGCAGCGTGGAATGCTCGCAATTCAAAGATATAGTATCCCTGCCTTCATTTGTTATGTAGAAAAACCGAGATGCTGTCGTGACTGATATGGAGCAGGTTCACCAACGCATTGACTTCCAACGATTTTGGGGCTAATCGTGGACGATAATCAACAGCGCTCGACTCCCCACACCACCCACCAACTACGCACACGCAATGGAATCCTGCCCGATGGCGCGTTTCTGCTTGCCAGGTCACTGACTAGTGATGGACAGTTCGCCCATAATACGTCAGTTGTAGGAGGCGGATTATTGTGGGCTCATTGCGGTTGCACACGGGCGGCAGGTCTTCGTCCAACTCTGTTAAACGCAAATTCTCGAAGCCCCAAAGTTTGTAAAATTATCAGTGACCCGCTCCTGCCGAGATCATCCGTGTAATGAGCATCGCCAGCCGAGACCGCCCACAAATGCCTCAGATGTGGCAGGAGGGCAAGGGCGGAGCCAGTTAGTCAAAGAAAGGAGGGGCAGGGGGGACGGAGCAACAACCGATTTAAGAGCCCAAATTACGAAAAGTGTGTTCATTTTCCAAACCGAATGCATTTCAAAAATCGACGGCCTTTCCTTAACCAGAACCTCTCAGGGGCTCTCAAAATATTTTTAACCTTGTCTTGGAAAGAAGTGTTCCAAGTGCAAGTGTTCATAACAGCAAGGCGGAAACTTTGCGACGTTGCCGGCGCCACTGAATATTACGTCTCATGATGCTTGGTTCACGGTGCAGGTCTCAACTTATGTGACAGTTGCCCATAGAAATCATGAATCGCATCCCGTTTACGGTTGGATGCTTTTTCATCATGGACCACTGTCTTACTGTTCACTGCGTGGCGAGGTCTGGTAGTTATGGCAACGCTGCTATTTGCTTCTCCATCCTCCCGCCAGCCGCACGTGGATGGCGTGACGGCGGCTTGGCGTGGCGGACGCTGCAGTGGCCGCGTCAGTTGACGTGGCGAAGCGATGTCGTGGTAAGCCATAGCAAACGATGCTAGTTGTTTCTTCGTTTCTCCGTCCTCCTGCCGGCTGCGTGTGGATGGTGCGGACGCGGCTTGGCGTGGCGACGCCGGCAGTGGCCACGTCAGTTAACGTGGAGTATACTTTATCCACAGTGAATGCTCCAATCCATCTTTTGGTTGTTCTAAATGCTACGGACGCTATCAAACAGACGCCATCTTAGTCCGTCGCATTGACGGGGAAACGGAAAGGCGCGGGAACAATGTGATATTGGAATAGGTCCGGAGTACCATCTTACCGATGGTTCTCAGTACCCTTGCACACGTCGATGTTGCTTAAAAAATGAGTCCAGGTCGTGCCGGGCTAATGACAGAAAAAGTTTATGTCAGGCTGTATCGGACTGAAGCATTACCATGATGTTCGCTGCTTACATGCTCCAATGTGGTCATGCGTTTCGATCAAAACTTGCCAATTCGCGATTACACAACCATGTTAAGGGAGGGGAAGAGATACGCAAAAGGGGATGTACACATTTAAAGTATTGCAGCGATTGTGACGCGATATTATGTCATCCCTTCTACACGGTAATTTCTTCAACATATGGTTTCAGGGATAACATTTGTCTGCTGACTTAGGGTTTCACGATGTCATGAGCGCATTAAGGTGGGCAAAAGTGGACGTTATGATCACACTTGGAATAATTTTCGGAAGATGGTAAATGACAGACAAAATGGGCTGAGACCAACCGCGAAACGAAATTGTCATATGATTTTTTGACCTGTCTGATATTTCATTTGCGCATGTTATTAGACTCAATTTCATCTAAAAACATAACTTATCGCCATGCTGTGTGTGCGCATACCAATCCATCTTCTAACATAATTAACGGGACCTAAGTGGTCCCAAATTGGGAATGCACGGGAAGGGGATCAGGGATAGGCGAGACCAGCCTTTGACGCCAGGCTTATCAAGCTGGCCGGTAAACTACACTTCAGAGGCGTTTTTGATTCCCTATAGCATACAAATTCACCACTTAACGATAACAGATTTGGCCCCATGGGACCAAATATGAAAAAGTACCCCCAAACGAGAAATGACGAAGGGAGGTAGAGATACACAGAAGCGTTTAGACACAAAGATACGTCGTGGTACGAAAATGTACTTACCTTATGACAAACACATACCTCGGGCTTACAATTTCACGCTTGTTTCAATCGCTTGATGTGAAGCCATGAGTTTTGCTCTTGCTAGCCCTGCTCGCCGGGCATTTTAGACCTGTTCCCATGTCAGGACCCTGTCTAATAATGCTTGCGCGGAGAGGACTGTCATGCACATGCCCTAATAAAAAACGATGTAAAAACACGAGAGGTGGATATATACAAGTGCCCAGTCCTTTGAGTTTAAAAAAGGTTCAAAGGTTCCGGAATTAAGCTTAGGACAATAACATTTCGCGTGACCAATACCTAACAAACTGAACAAGCCACAAGTTTACTCATAACAACGAAGTCAGTTATGATGACGGAGCTTGCGCAAAAGTGACAAAAGCATCTAGGGGATGCTGCGTTTGCCAAACCGTTTTAATCCGCACCCTTATGGCACCCCGTTGAAACGGGGCAACCTACCAGCACCATCCATGATTGGACAGCTAAGTGCAGCCTGGTGGGGCCACATCAGAGCGCCTGGCATGTACCTCGTGTAGGGGTCCCTGTATGAGCTTGGTCTCAGCAGGACAGACCCTAGCGCATGTAGTTTTGCCCCACCACTATCCTCACTCCTTCACCCCATAGCCCTGACATGATCATTGCTGGCATAAAGAGCTTTAATGCAAGCCAACGCAAGTAAATAAATCACATAATAATTAAAATATGTTCGGCTGTGCCGCTTGTCTGCAGCTGGATTAGTACCCGCTAGGTTAGGATGTACTGCTTGCCTGCAGCTGGATTAGTACCCGCTATGCTCGGCCGCGCTGCTTGTCTGCAGCTGGATTAGTACCCGCTATGTTCGGCTGCTCTGCTTGCCTGCAGCTGGATTAGTACCCGCTAACACTGGGCTCAGCTTGCGACCAACTGATGCTTACTTCTGTTTCCGTCTATTTGTGAATAATGACCGGAATAGCTTTGCCGATTAATAATGTAAGGATCGTCCGAGGTAGTGTAGCGAGGCCGCGGTATCATGTATCCTGCCTTGGATTGCTATCAGTCTTGCACTTCATACTACGTTGTGAACGTGAAGCATTCAATTTGTTACGCCCACGTTGACAGGTACAATGCATACTCACCAAATGTATTGCTTTCGAGGCATGTTTACCTGCGGTGCGGAACGACCAACCGAGCTCAAGGTGCCGCCGAGTATGCATTTTTTCGCCCAGCATGTAGGCGCATCTTTGTTTGGACCGCAATTTATTCACACCTATCGTTTAATATGACGCATGGGCACATCTTCACAAACTGCACCTACAACATTTGTTGGCGAATTTGTTGATTCGTGAAACAAAAACCTTGCACCAAATCATGCAGTTTTCCATGTCATTTAAAAAGTTATGTTCATATGGTTTTCTTGTTAGTAATATATAATTGTTCCATTTATTTGAAATTATCCAATTTCACATCACTGTGGCTTCTTCACAACACTTGCAGGTTTCATGAAGCTGGTTTCAGATTGTTTGCACATCTTGCTATATGGGTAATTATAGTTCATAGTGCCCAGATTTGGTCTTAGGTGCGACAAGGACATTTTCACTTTGGGTGTGCTGTCACGGCGTGTTTCGGTAACACTTCAGGAAATGTAAGCATCCACCAAAACATTACTCCCGGGTTCGCCATTGCGGAACTTTAGATTGTTTTATCAGCGTACGATACACGGTAGAGTATTCTAATTCACTTGGCCTAACGTATCACAGCTTGGGCGGATGCATGTCTGTCAAGTCACGGCAGGACACCAGGGGCGTGCGGGACTTTGTGCCGGGACGGGCTACCATGATTTGAGATGGAGGGCTGATTTTGTTATGGGTGAGTCCCAGCCCCATTGACAGTGCTTCCGCATTGCGAACAGATTAACAGATCCCACAAGCGCTAAGAAGTACGGTATCTAGGATATCGATGAGCTATTGATGTTGGTTTTCGCTGGTGAGACAGTAGATTAGCCTCATTCCTCGGATCAAAACCAGGAGAATGGAGATGCAGTTGGGTTAATATTTAGGAAACATGCCTTTATCGAAACAATAGCAGAAGTAAACTCAAGACTGTCTGTCGATGATTCTACTCGATTTTCCGATTTTTTTAAAGCATGGCACGGTTTTTACAGAACACCAACATTCAGCGGATCGAACAAAGAGTGATTGTCAGCCATAACCACGATACAGTGCCTATCTAGGAACTCGAATACGCGAACATACTTGTACATGCAAACGAATCCATGCGCAACGCGCGATGTGTGATGCCTGTTTACTTCAACTCGTTTGCATGACTGAATGAAGTGTGATGCGTGATGCCCATTTTCTTGAATTCGTTTACATGTACAGGTATGTTCGCGTATTCTAATTCCTAGATAGGCACCTTATCGTAGTAATGACTGGCAATCGCTCTTTGTTTAATCCGCTGAATGT
The DNA here is from genome assembly GCF_011947565.3 of Pollicipes pollicipes. NCBI lineage: Eukaryota > Metazoa > Arthropoda > Thecostraca > Pollicipedomorpha > Pollicipedidae > Pollicipes > Pollicipes pollicipes. The sequence goes on along the minus strand of NW_023596921.1, from coordinate 8,653,828 downwards.
TAATGTCCTGTAAAAACTGTGTCTGGCTTTAAAACAGACCTGGAATGGAGTAGGATCATCGGGAGGCAATTTTGAATTCACTTCTGCCGTTGTTTCGATAAATGCATGTTGCCGAAATATCAACCCAACTATATCTCAATTCTCCTGGCTTTTATCCGAGGAATGAGAATATATATATATATATATATATATATATATATACGTATATATATATACATATATATATATATATATGTATGTATATATGTACGTGTATATATATATATATATATATATATATATATATATGTATATACTACTGTCTTATCTATATGAATAATGTTCCTCGCAAATGCACTGAACAACTTACGTAGTTTTCGCTGGTGCTTCAAACACTCGTTTCAGCGCTTCAGCTAAGTCCGCACACATTTACTCGGCTTTCCGTTCTTTCTGATCATCAGTTTCCGCAATTGTGTTTGTGGGTGCTGTGGTGTAGGACGGCGCTCGATCCTGACGGAGGGATTTAGAGATAAAGTCCCATGCCCCCCCCATCCCTTGACTCCACCACGGCAAGACACTCCAACTCCAAGTTAGGTTAAGTCAGGGGGGGGGGGGGGGGGGAGTCGGAACATAGTCGAGACTAGACCTCGTAATCTCATGGTGACGTCACCATAGGATTGCCCCGAGGCATTTACATGCTGAAGGGCATCGCAATGCGTGTTTTTTAATGATCATTTTTGGAATGCTTCTAACCGTTCTCTCCCATAAAATAACTCCCAAGAGGCCTGCTAGTATGTCTTCTAGCTATACCCGTGATTATGACAGCTGTGGGTGGTCAAATATTCCAGCACCAGCCCGTATTCCCATACCATGTTTTACATTCGATGAGGCCGACTTTTACGAACGTTAGAGACGATTATCACCCGGACTGTCACGGAACGTTTCTAACCGCGTTCCAGATGAAGATCACTTCAAACTGGTGATGCGTATAAACGAATGGTCAGCTCAATGGAAGGGAAATACTTGAGTGGGCAACCACTGAGAAGCCGGCAAAGATTACATTCAGCGTTAACACGTGCCCGGATGGCCGGTTGGACACCCTTCGCTTGGGTGGGGAGGGTCAAATTGATCTTTCTGAGATCTCAGGAACTAAGAGAGCTAGGGACACCAAATTTACAGGGTGTATTGACTTGCATATGCTCTCACTTAGGTCACAGCTTGAGATTGTTAGGTTATGTCCTTCGGGCCAAATGATGTCAACAAGGTCAAATTCTAGGTTGTTCTCCAAAGGGCCCCTGGAACCTAAATAATTGTTCCAAGCAAAAGGTCACATACTCATCTAAGGTCAGCGACCTTTTCGTCCTTTGAGGGTCATGGTGGCCAAAATCATACAAGACCGCTTTGCGTTTTGCATTTGGATAAGCGACATATATTACGTTAGGCAGTATGCTTATAAAAACAAGATGTTGACCCGAGTCATTCTAGGCCGGTGACCTATTCTGACCCTTGAGAAGTCAATGAAAGGTGCATAATGCTATCATAATATCATTGATAAAAAGCGGCATATAAACTCGCTGTGCTGGTACCAATTTGAAATATAATATATTCCGGTATTATCCTGTTGTCCAACCTATTATTAAAGTACCTTGGAGCTAGACGTCTAGGACATTGGACCAAGAAATGACGCTTGAAAATCATGACATATTAATTCATAAAATGTGCCGGATCTGAGCAGACACTGCCACTAAAAAGATGTGAGAATATTAGACATGATAAATGATCCGAGTTCTCGCATGCTAGCAGTCGATACACGGCGTAGGGCCTCACGAAACACAGGCGGCTTAACTGGAAGGCGACGATGATCCATACCGAGTGTACGATTAGAAAATTAATTACCATGATCCTCAAACATTGTCCGAGCATCACAGACATTCCAGGGTATTCAGGTTCTCTTGTGCTAGCACAGGTCATCAGAGCCCTTTGGCTCAGCCGTCTGTATTTTGAGCAGATCTTAACAGCGCAGTGTTTTGAGTGTCCTTCACTTCATCGCGACATCCCCATTCAGGCCAGAGGTATGCGGAGTTACCCTACCCAGCGCTATCAATGTGCTCTTGACAAGCTCAATAGGTCATTTATAATAAGAACCAATATTATTTACATTTTCTGTTGGCACTTAACGTACCAGACCACACAACAAAGCTTTGGTCTTTCTCTATGACTTTTATCCAATCCAACGTAAGTATGCCTGGCATACTGCGGTTACTTTATTTCCCTAAACGGTCGCGGGTAGCAACATTCTCCAAGCGGTGCTTGGCTCAATAATATATTCAGCCGTTTTGTCCCTCCACCACACACACTCGTGGGGGAAGGGGCGGGACAAATATGTCACTTTATTTCCCTAAACGGTTGCGGGCAACAAAATTCTTCAAGCGGTGCTTGGCCTAATAATGTATTCAGTTGTTTTGCCCCCCCCCCCCACACACACTCGTCCTCACTTCCTCTCATTTCCCTGACAAGGGAAGGCTTCCTCGGAATATATTAAATTGGGATAGGTTACTTGTACCCACTGCTGACAAAGCGAACAAGGGGATATAACCAAGCATGATACAACGAATGCATGCTTGGTGATCTGTTGTTCTACAGTGCTACTGTATTTGCGGAAAAGAGACGCCTAGCACACAACAAGGGCTTTATTTCCCAGCATTCATCTGGCTACCCGATGGGACCCCCATGACTCGGTTAGGTTCCATACCTCGTTTGTTCATTTGTTACTGTAAATCGCCCCTCATCAGGCTCGACCGCTCAGTGCCGAGCTAGTGCCACATGCGGCAATAAGCGCCATTCAAAATAGACAACGGAACACGCGTGCAATTAAAAATGAACAACGGAACACGCGTGCAATTCAAAAGGAACAACGGAACACGTGTAGATAATCCCTTTCGCCAAGATGCGGCTGTTTCAAGAGGCCTAATGAAGCTCTGCGGCCTTCCCATTAGGCTCCCTCCCAACGACGGGCATGTCCTCACCTTTTCTCGCGCAGCGGCTACACCCACTGCAGGGATGAGAGGGAGAGAAAATTGGATCGGCGAGCAGCGGCTGGCGGCGGCAGGCTCAGGCTGGGCGACGGAGGGCGTCCCACGGACCTGGTGGACGTCCGTGGCCGCCGACGGACCGACCTCGATCGGGTGGCGACGGCGCTGGTGACCTCTTACTCGTGTGTCGTGTCGTGCAATGTCAACTTGCTTCACTTTATGCCAAACAGTGGGTGATCTGGCTGTGATGTGGCATATGACTCCGCTTCGCGCAGTGCCTGCAGTGCCCATACGCTGCTGCCGACCCAGTAATCAGCAATGGTCACCGGCACCAGCTGCCCTGGACAGCAATGGCCACCGGCACCACCGGCCTTGGACAGCAAGGGTCTCCGGCACCAGCTGCCCTGAGCAGCAAGGGTCACCGGCACCACTTGTCCCGGACAGCAGGGATCCCCGATACCATCTGCCCTGGACAGCAAGGGTCACCGGCACCGCCTATCCTGGACAGCAGGGGTCACCGGCACCGCCTACCCTGGACAGCAAGAGTCACCGGCACCCCTCGCCTTGGACGGCTCATTTAACGCTGACCAGCGTGGACTTGTCAGCTGGCTGCTTCTGTTTCCTCCTGCTTATACATCCCGCATGGAAGCCTGGCACCGACGGAGCCGTGTGGGGTTGCCTGAAATGCCTCAAGTCATTTATCACAAGCCGGCACCGGCGCCCCGGCCTCCCGCACCGTCGCGATCCTCCACACACGCAGCGAAAGACTCTCACCTCCCCCTTTCCCCAGGAATCGATTTTTCCCCGGCCGCCGACCCGCAATTTGTTCGTCCACCATCAGCCTAATCGTTCCTGGCTCTGCCCCTCGCGCGCAACGCGCACGCAGACGGCGGCCACGCCGCCGACCGGTCATCGGTTACGACGCGTCGGGCGGGCGCGCGCGGGTCGGCCCTCCGGTCCGGTCCCCGACCCTCGTGCGGGCTGCTTCCCCTCCGATGAACGCTGAAGGCAGCGCCAGATCGTGCGCGAGCTCCGGCGTGATGTCTGCGACAGATTTGCGGACTCGGTCGGGTGCGTGGGCGCTGAAAAGGCACGACAGGAAGTCAGCGTCACCCACGAGCTATGCCGACGAGCATGCGTAAGCACATGGGAAGCTTCTTAAAACTTCTCGGCCGTGTGGGTATGAAGGGGTTGTCCGGTTTTACGTTGCCAAATACTCTCGCTGTCCTGGTATGACCGGGATCGAATGCTCCTTTAAAGAATACAATTCCCCGATCACAGAAGATTTTATGCTGGGATACGTCTCTCGTAAGCTCAGTCCATCCATGTAGAACATGATGTGGTATTCACTTACGGCTTCCAGATATAACTCCAATGCTGTTTCTTGAAAACACAGTTTTTGCAACAGTTGCCGGGCAGCGAGACTGCAGGCTCCTTCTCTAGTGCACATTGACAGCCGGCTCGTTAACATGGCTGAAATGAGTGTCCCCGCCGACGACGCCGGCAAATTGGACGGCGTACTAGAAGTGGAAACGTTACGTCATTGTTCCCTCCGCAGCCACATTTGTCTTCATCGCGCCAGAATGCCGCGCACTTACCGGCGCTGTTTGCAGCGCTCCGCGGGGCGCCCGGTCGTTAGGATGGACGGAGACGGAATAAATTCGTGTCACCCCTGGTGCCTGCACCCGAGAGACCGCAGCCCAACGTCCGCACCCCGATAGACGGCACCTCGAGGGTTGTAGCTCCAAAAAAGCGCAACGGCCATCAGTTGAGCCACATCAATACAACTTTCAGGCGACAGCACTCCGGTACTAGCAGGCAACAGCACTTTATTCCACAAGTAGAAGCAGGGTTTGAGCACCGCGACAAAAGGGATAGGTCGAAACTATATTTGAGTCATTCCTATCAGTGGATGACCGCAAACCTGATGTTTAACTTCTACGAAAAGTCTTTGGGCAATGATTCTGTGCCTATGTCCATAGGAAGAAAATGCATTTCACTCAAAGGAGATCCTCAACTTCAATTTCTTTTCATTGAATTACATGGCCCATACCAGAACTGGCGCGTACATCAACACGCGCTAGGGCGGGCATTTGGCCGGGCCGGTTTGCTAGCAATCTGGCTCGGGCCAATGTGACCCCTGCTCTTCCAGAATTATTTTTAAACGACGTGGCTTAACCACGACACTTTAAATGGCTGTAGGTGATTAAATAGTCGATCGTTTGGCATTGAAAAATAGATCAATCTGGTAAGGTCGCTGACCTATTTGGGTCATTTATTTGAAATGGCGGGCCAAGGACAGTCCATGGCAGCCGATGATGAGGCAATTCAGGGAATCATTCAATCCGATCCAACAACGGAGTGTTAGACGAAGCCGTACGTTCTTGAAATAGCTTGTTATGCAATCGGACACATGAATTTAGTATTGCAACTAATCTCATTCATCTTTGACCAGGAATGGAGACTAGACCACGGTCAAAACCAATCATTGATCACAAGTACGTCAACAGCCATTTTATTTGTACTGCACGAAAGTCACTGGGGGTCACTGCCCTAAACAAAACATAAACCTATTGTTCACGAATTTACCGCCTAGCGTCATCATTGAAGCTGATCTAGATTTAGAGATCTAAATATTCTTGTAGGTTTTTGGCCGCCACCGTGAAGTTTTGAATGTCGAATAAGATCACGGAACTCAAGTGAACACCAGCTACCTTTTGCTTAGTACAGGTTTATGGGGTAAAAGGGCTCTGAGGAGGAGGAAAGGAAGAGGGCAAGGGAGGCGGGATGGGACGAGGAGGTCTGAGCGCATTTCAGACACCGATGTAGACACCTTGGATGACTATATGCAACACGAAGGGTAACCCGAACGACTCAGGGACTCAAAATTTGACACAAGTGAGCTCAAATACAGGCCTACCTCTCTTGTAAGTTTGGTATCTCAAGCTCTCATGGCTTTTGAGATCTCAGAAGGATCAAATTCAACCCCACCCGGGTGCGTAGTATTCAACCAGCCACCCGAGGGCGCGTTAATTGCGTCAAGGTGTGATATTACAGGTCTGGACAATTGCAAGCATTTATTTTGGCACAACATACGTCCGCACCTTGACAAGAATGCTGCACCTTTTTTTACGAACGGGTTAGACCCGCAATAATGCCTTCAATGGTCACATGCCTTTTTGCAAAACACATTGCTGAAATTTGCATAATGTTTTGCTAATTCACGTGGTATCTTTCTTTTTGCTAAGGTTTTATTAACAAGGCACTGTCTGAAACGAAACCATTGCAGTGGTGCTCCGTGGCGAGTATTTTAATCAAAAATGCTGCCGCTAAAGCCGAAGTGCAGAAGAGATCATCGTTCAGTCCATTCTTTTTTTATAAATTGATCCGAACCCTTTTGAATGGATGGATTTCTGGAATCAGCGCGCACGCTAAGCAGTGCTTGTTGTGTGAGCCCTGACCCCCCACCATCCGAGTTGCGCAATTCCAGGCAGCGGCAGAATTTAGTCGCGAGAGCATAACGTCCCGCAATGCTCGGCACGGTCCGTCCTACCCTCTGACGTCAACTGACCTTTAGAGCGACCGCTGCCACCGGCCGCAGGCCATACCCGTCAAGGGCAAATAGCGGGCACCCTAAAGCGATTCGAACCACCCTGCCACGAGTGGGCGGATCGGAAGGCAGGCACTCTAACCAACTGAGCCACCGGGACGGAATTCTTACTTTGATATTTCACTCAGCCAGTTTGCAAGAAACATGAGCTCATGACTACACGGACCAGGACTAACTCAACCGCCCCCCCCCCCCCCTTCTCCGCCGGATATAGGTATGGGGTTTTGCGTACGAAATTCAGATTGTCTGCAATACCTATATTGAGTAGGATTTGCGAAGCGGACCATGTTAACAACGGTGTGTTTCAAAGTTTTCACACCAGCTGTGTATCTAGGCGGCTGCCAGGAGACATCGCTCGGTATCACAGTTTGTGCGTCCGTCCACGCTGGGCGTGCTCGCTCTACTGACCGTTCGTAGACCGTTCCCCTCTTGAGGCCATTTCACGGACGTCGAATTCGGGGACGAATCACTGCGCGGCTGGTGGTAGCTATTTGTGTGGCGCTCCCCAGCTAATTAAGCGATAACTCTCCCCAGCCACGGCTTCCAATCTTGCGCTTTACTGCTGTCTGCAGCTGGGGGGAGGGGAAGGACGGATGCCCACCTCAGGGGGCGCTCTCCAGTGCGGTGCCTCGCCCAGCTGACTGCACTGCTCAATGATTACTTGCGAGGCCGCCGGGCAGGCTGATCTAAACATCAACTAACCGAACATTTGTAGTTTCAGAGGCCCAGTCGAGTCAATTACGCCCTAGACTCGCAAATATTCGCAGGCAAGCTGCTCGATCGGGTGGGGAATGCCTGCAACATTGCAACTCACAACGCTATCATCACCCATGTTCGGCTCACCCGTAGCATGTGAGAAAGTTGGGTGAACAGGGATCAAAGCTAAGTCTAGATATCGGTAAAGAGGCGTAACAACACGCCGCAACAACACAATCCTGAAGCTGTCTGACGAAGGAGAAAAACCCCGATCGTGTAAGCAAACACAAAGCACAAAGCACAAATCGTTTAAGCACTAATGCCAGATCTCAGCACCTAGAGAACATGACGAAGTGAAACTGAACGCATAGTGTAGACAAATGTGTCATCTCCAAACCTCTGTTAACGCAGTCTGACCCATACGGGTGGCAGCAGTCAGCCGGGACTGGGAGCATGCCATTTCCAAAACCAGCCTAGAATTTATCACCCTGCGCGCTAAACCGGTCGTCATGGATTGTCCGCAAGGCCTCTACGAGCTTAAGAGCGTCCAACACATGGCAGCATTAGCAGTCAACCAGTTCGCTGCCAGTGTCGCCTCTCCGTCCCCCTTATTGCGTATCATAGGCTGTGGTCCGTAGTGGCACCTTGTAAAAGTAGCAAGGGGCCGAAACCCATATTTGGAAAGGAGAGAAATGCTGGGGTTACTATTTGGTTTCACGTACAATACTTTTAGCACTAGGGTGGACATGTCATTGGGCGTGAGGCCTGACTCAATATTGACCCCCGCCCTGATGTGTGGCGGATCGATAGGACACCCCTCGGGTTTTCTGGGGATACCTCTCTGGCATGCCGTGTATTCGTGCTCAAATTTTCGTCAGTCTGTGGGAGATCCATTGCGCATGTTTTAAAACTAAACGCGTAACCCTAGCATTCCCAATTTGGAGAAACGGCGATCTTTTTTTGGAACCTTGCACTGAGATCCAAGGTCAACAAAGGCGCGGGAGGCAACCGAAGATTCCGTGCACCGCGCGATGCGGGGTGCACGGCTTCATGAACGGAGACATTTGTCATAGTTGTTCAAAACATACAAAAATATTTATCACCTTGCCCAGAATTGAAAAAGAAATACGTTGATCAAGTTTTATGTCGCTACAAGGCGTGGCATTGTAGATATGACTATTTGAAACTGAAAAAGATATAATTTAAAAACAAATGATTTTTGACTTTGAATTTTAGGGTCGATGTTTGACCTACCCAAATCTATCCTATTGAAAATCGCGAGATCCTGCTGCGACCAATGCACAATTTTTCTGCTAAGCTCAATATTTCTCAGTTTCGAAATCTGAAAACTGCAGGGGATATTCATCGACCCAATAATCAGTATGCGTTATGAAAGAGGGCGGATCGTGGCGAGAGGTAAGCGTGGGCATGATCCCCTCGGATAGAACCGGTGTTCCACCAATGGCAGTGGCCTAAATAGGGGGACGATGGGGTATGGGAACTACTCAAGCGTTTCGCCAAGTCAAGTATGACTTTCACCAAACCTTGCCAGATCTAAAACCGGCCAAGTTTCGAACAATATTGCTTGATAAATGTTCGATAAAAAAAACGTAAGGTCTTACGGTGCTAGTGTGTTGGCATTGTTAGTTTATGTGCTAAAACTGGCCAGCCTCCAATATTCATTGACTTACAGCCTACAAGAAGATAACATGCAGGTTTTAAAAAACACGCTACGGAAATGCTCAGCATGTTTAGCGATGCCTACGGTCACCAGCACCCACGAACACTGCTGGAAGCCTTTAGCATTTGCACAAAACACCGCGATGGCAGTCTGTTTCTTGTTTTTGTTATCACGATTGGGTACCCCATTACATGTGGTGGTGCACACGGACATACTGGCATGTCCGATATTGTTTACTAATACATCAAGTGCCTCCCCTTCATTCCCCTTACGCGTTTGCTGTAAATGAGCCTGCCCGTCCACGCTACGTCCGGTCTTACTGAAGCAATAAAGCCAGGGCACGGCAAAGTTCCCCCTTTTACTGTTATTGCTCACGTCGCGAAGTAGTTTCCCCTCGTCCACGTCTCCATTACGGCGACATGTTCTCTTTATTGACAGCTGTACCGGTTTTCATTTAACAATATCTGCAATGGGTCCTATTGGTTCCCCCGTTTTCCGAGCGCGTATCATTGGAGGAGTTGGGGTGAGGCCGTCGGCTGACGCTCATATTTTATCGGCGGCGCCGTGCCCGCGCATGCCATCTAGCCTGAGTCAAAGTTCAGTGGTTTCTCGCGCCATCAACGTGGTCTTTGCTTGTGGTCACTGCACATTCCGGCATTTATTGGCTAAACCAAGTGCCCGGAGCCAAGATGGCACGGCGGGCCGGGCTCACATCGATTCGCGTAAATAGCGTCGGCCAGATTTAGTGCCGATGTCCGCTGTGATAAGGCCGGGCGGTCGCGGCCGACGCTCCCCGACTGCGATTGTTCTCCGGGCCGGCCGGCTGGCGGCCGCGCAGCGCCGAGCCGGCCGACAGGCCAGGGCCCGACGGACCCAGCCGGGGCATGGGCGCGTGTACGGGGCGGCCCAGGGTCGGCCGGCAGGCCAGGGCCCGGCGGACCCGGCCGGGGTAGGGGCGCGTGTGCGGAACGGCCCAGGGTCGGCCAACAGACCAGGGCCGGCCGACAGGCCAGGGCCCGACGGATCCGCCCGGGGTAGGGGCGCGTGTACGGAGCGGCCCAGGGTCGGCCAACAGACCAGGGCGGGCCGACAGGCCAGGGCCCGACGGACCCAGCCGGGGTAGGAGCGCGTGTACGGAGCGGTCGCGCAGCGCCGCCCGACAGACCGGGACCCGGCGGACCCGGCCGGGGTAGGGGCGCGTGTGCGGAGCGGACCAGTGCCGGCCAACAGACCAAGACCCGGCGTACCCGGCCGGAGTGGAGGCGTGTAAACGGAGCGGACCAGGCCTGTGCCGACCGCCGCCGGCGCGTCTTCGATGAACCTTCCGCCTGTGGGGTCAGGGCAACATGCGACGGGCCTGGTGCAAACTGCGAACTAATACAGGAAGGCTTTTTACCTCGTCTGTCAGCCTGTGGTGAAATGCTGCACACGCCTGAACTCGATTCCTGCTTCATTATGGCGCGTAAATCTATCATTGTCGCGGTCCGTTGGCGGTAAGAAAGACATCTCCTTTGGAAATGCAGCTCTTAATCTGAAAACGTTGGATACAAATAGTCTTGTCCGAACTACGCCACGCGACAAACATCACTCAGAGTTGTTTTTACGGTGTTTTTTCGAAGTAATTCATCATTCCGTTCAAACATGTCATTCGGCCAGATACCACTATAACACCCAGTTTATCGAGATCGCGGTGACATGTTGACAGCATGTCTTCTAAAGAACAGCAATCTCAAGACGCGAAGGAGGATCCGAGGGAACAGCCTGGCCTTGCCAACTGGCTCGAATGCGGGAAAAGTTTTCGGATGAACGCGAGTTCTGCACGAACCAGGCAAAAACCAAGCCAAAGACCATTTTCTTGAAAATTTGAATTTTAATAACCGTGTGTTTTGGGCTGTACACGCGATGCCATTACGAAATGCTTAACCAACGAAGACAAATTCTAAAACATGTGTTGCGTGCCACCAAGTGTAACAAATAATTCAAATAACGATATTCATAATTTCGGCCATGTTGTGCAGATGGGTAGATAGTAATCAATGAGGAGACTTGCGAAAGTGTGGCGGTTTATTTTTGCCTCCGAATTTTTAGGACTGCGAGTCGAAAGAACACTAGCACGTATTTGCGCATTAAAAATACTGAAATTTCAGCGCCGCTATATGGTGAGTTCTGATGCGCTGTCATTCTCGTTAAGCGCGGCTGTGTAGTGAGTGCTGATGTGCTGTCAGTCTCGTTCAGCGCCGCTGTGTGGTGAGTGCTGGTGTGCTGTCAGTCTTGTTCAGCCCCGATGTATGATGAGTTCTGACGCGCTGTCAGTCTCGTTCAGCGCCGCTGTGTAGTGAGTGCTGATGTGCTGTCAGTCTCGTTCAGTGCCGCTATGTGGTGAGTGCTGGTGTGCCGGCAGTCTCGCGCTTCGCGCTTTATACCTGCGGCAAAAAGCTGCGTACCATAATTCCCCCCCCCCCCCCCCTGTAGGTGCGTAAATGACTAGTATTGTACTTCGGATCGATGCTCATTTGCAGTCCGCGTGAGGTCCCTGGCACTTGATGCTCTTAAGAGCAAGTTCTCTCCCCAGCAGGCGTGAGCCTGGTTCCCAGTATTGGTTCCTGGTTTCCGCTGGTTCCGTCTCAAAACAAAACCCTGGATTTTTGTTCCCGCTAGGTTTTCCGTCAAAGCAAAACCCTGGATCCTGGTTCCTGTAGCGTCTTTCAACAAACCAAGATCCTGGATCTTGGTTCTCACTGATATTTTTCGATGAAACAAAACACTGGATCCTTGTTCCCACTGGCTCCTTCAAAAAGGCAAACTCTGGATCCTAGTTACCTCTGGTTTTTTAGCACACCATTGGCCTGGCTCCTGGCTCCTGGTTTTTATTGTTTCCTTTGAAAATTCTGGAACTCGAATACTGCTCAAGACTGAGGGGATTATTTTTTTATAAGCAGAGGATCCTGACTTATGGTTTTCAATCACAAGGTGATGTAAGTCCAGCTTTATTTCTTCGGCTTGGCGAGCACTGAAGAACGCTTTGGGATGGATTGTTCAAATATTGTAGGGCTTTGGAACGTTACTAAGCTGTCTGTTGTTCTGATTTTACATACTAGAAGAAGAGGAGTGATATAAATATAGCATTGAATTGGACGTAGGTATTTTCTCTTTGACATAGTTACAAGGAAATTGCGGTGAAATGATCCACGACTTAGCACACTGTGCGCTGCACCAGGCCGTTGTTGCGGCTGACAGGTCAGGGATAGAGGCATGCAATCCGCCACTGAGCACGTGAACATTTCACCCATCCGTTTTATTCGATTTTAGCAGAAATGGCTTCCTCCGACTTTTTATCCCTACCTGAACGTGAAAAAGTTTCTAGCCTGTACTTACTTAACTAATAATAACGTCATATCAGCCATGCAGACCTGCCTAGAGACTTCAGATAAGACCTTCTACGCATCCAAAGCAACTGCAAATGTTCAACCTGACCTCATTATGATAACAGAATCACCAAATGAGCCAAGCCACACACACTGAAGCTCAACACTCAAAACATCCAGCTCCTCTTATCTGGCAGCAAACCTTCCGACTAAACCTCGGATGCACCAAGAAGCGGTGTGCGACCGGACACATTCACCCATTGGCCTTGATGAGGTACTGATGTCAGTCTTCAAACTCAAACCCGTGCGTAGCCGACACTCTATCATCGGTAGCACACGCTGGCATAAATCTGCGCACGACGCACTAAATCCTCCGACTTTGCGTCATTCCAACGCGAAGCCTCCCAACGTCAGCAGGAGCGGCGAGCCAGTACTTTCACGACCGTCGCGGCCTCAACTTGGTCGGATTTGAGAGTCCAGTCAAAGCTTCTGGTGCGGCGCGCTCACTTCCCCAACCAAATACGAGTTGAACGAGTCTGTAGGGAGTCGTTCATTGCAGCGGCGATCGGCCGCCTTGATTCGCTCGGCCACCCATCCTAATTCCATTTCCGCAAACACGGGTAAGTTTCTTGGGCTTCAATTGGATTTCGGTGGATCTGATGAAACGGCTGGGAGTTCACTTTAAAGGGCTGGTGTCCATGAATAAGCTGAATCAGACTTGAAACCACAAACCATGCTCATTTATTTTTCACGCACTTAACTATGTGCATTGCAGTCGGCAATTAGCAAGCCTCACGGGCTGTTAGTTCAGTTTATCTGATATTCAAACACTTTCAACTTGCTCGTCAGTTGTTTTGACATGCCGCCCCCATCCATGGCATGGTGAGGGGAGCAGGCCGTAGTCGCCAAGAGGAGTGCCCACTTGAGCTCAAAGCTCGGCTCTTCGACACTGTCCGGTTGCATCAGACGGTACTGGCGGAGAGTGAAGCAGGTCTGGGAACTCAGTGACGAGGTCGGCGGCTGTGGGACAGCTGCAGCAGCCTCACGAGGTGATGGCGGAACGGCTGTCGAGCTCTCCGTCATTGAACGGATCAGTGTCGCATCTATAACCAGCCAGCTGGTCACTGTAGGAACAGGGCGCAGACAAGGAAGCGTAGAAGGCGTGGCAGTGCACATAAAAAGCGGAACAACCAATGTTTCGGACCGATTCCTTCATCATTCAACGTCACACGGCTTAGACAGCTGCGATCGCCTATCGATCAATCGCTATCCCGTTTAACGTGAGAATGCAACAATGGTTCACCTCTGTTCAGAGCGCCAGGCACAAATAACTACTGTAACCGTTGAAGGCATATCACACACCAACAGGTATCAAGTCGTGCATACTTGTCACAGTCAAGAAGACATTGCCACTACCTGACACCATCAGTCTTATAAAAAGCCTACCAACTGGCACTAAAAGTAAGCTCTTAGGCATGACACTAAATCAAACAAGCATTTAAATATATTATATATATACATGATATGTTGCGTATATTTAATAACATCGTTACTGTCGTATATCACAACCGCTGCCCAACTTAAACTTTTGCGCAACCTTTCCCTCCAAATGTCCTTGTCCTCTTTTTGGACTCATTTGTAATCTCTGAGATCAAGTCGGGTCGTTGGGGATACGCATGCTGTGCATTGCTAAACAATAAGGACTTGGAACACGATCATTGGATGAACTTATTTTAAATTCTCTGACGCTCTTTCAGTTGTGAACAATTATAATTAAGGCATTTGACCTTTGACAGGTTGAGGACACACTTTCTTAGAAAGCCAAGTTTTTCCCGCGCGGTCATACGAGATCACATATTCTTAAAATGTATGACAATTACAATCATCATGCAGACACCACACAGCAAAGAGCTGTACAGCTTTAAGATTTTTCACTGCTGTTACTTTCCAGTTTTCAGACCGTAACCGAGTGACCTGACCTTCGACCATGCAGCAGTGTGTGTCCACCTCCATCGATGACTTTTTCGACAAGTCGTGCTTTTCACGATTGCAGATTGCCAAGTTCTTTTTGCGTCTCACAAGTGACGTTACAAGAGCTGTCACTAGCCTACGAAGCTTTTTTAGAACTGTTTAGTCATTAGCTGTTAGTGTCCTACCAAATCACAACAGGAATTCACAGTAGTTAGAACAGTGCTAACTACCTAACTAGGAGAGAGTCCTAACTAGAATTAAACACAAGCATAGATGCCATCCACTTACCAAGCGTCTGGACTGGCCACCGTGTGGTCATCCTTGTAAACGACTTAGATATTTTGTAAAAAACAAGAACAAAAAAAAACAAAAAAAAAAACAGTCCACTGGCCCTCAGCCTCCAATCCTGCCGCGCTCCGCGACGGCCAGTTGATGTTGCAGGTTTCTAATAACAGATGGCACCGCTGTTGACAAGTGGCGTCGGCGCGTCGGACGCGCGTCGCCCCTCTACACCGGCAGTGCTGCAGCACACGCCTAAGGGGGCGCAGGCCAGGCGGATGCGGCGCTCAGGTCACGTGTTTCCAGCGATGTCTAGTTCAGGCTGTGGGATGATCTATCGAGCTGTTTGATTGCGCAGGTTGTGGTGACCAGGAAACGCATACGCACCGGACTCGGAAGTGGATTGAAAGAGGTCACCGCTACTGACATTCTGACATGCGACGGCTTGAAGGCAAGAATATCATGATTAAGTGTTTCATCATCATCATTATCGTCATTCAAGGTGAGAGTAGCACAAAGTCTGTGTCATTGATTTTGAAAAGACTTTTGGGCCGGGGACGAGAAAGGGTCGACAAAAATGTTGAAACATCTACAATTGGAGACAGCGGATGGTCACAGTTGCATTGTCGCCGCACTGATACCCAGAACGGGATCAATACCGATGTCTCTGAAGTGCAGGGACTTTTCCGATTCCAGGAGCTGTGGGTCTGTGTTGAATGCGATCGAAGTCGTAACCATGGAACAGTCCGCAGCAATCCTTCACAACTGGAGGTTCCCCCCTGCATCTAAGCTGGGGCTGCCTATACGGCCATCCAAAGGAGGACTCGGGAGCAGCCTATCCGGCCGTCTAGAGTAGGACTCGGGGTCTGCCTCAGCACCGGAAGCAGGGCATTGCATGAAGCTGCCGTTGAGCCAAGCAAGCGCCGTTTTCCCGCTTTGGTCTGCGGTCCTCTCACACATTGTAAAGCTACCAACATAAACAGTGTCTGCGGTCGGAAGATCAGGTCGGGGAATAATTTTGCTCCGACGGAGTCGGCATTTGTGAATGCACATGCGTATTTACTCCATCAAAGGCACACCTCTAGGCCACGTGGTCAATTGAATGCAACATGTTCACCAGGGATCCGAAACCACGGGTGTTTTTTATTATCCTGTATTAGTATATAAACATTAGCAATTGGTAGTAGCACGATAGCGGGAAGTGAGAAGCGAGTTGCATGATTCTTCCGGATATATACGGATACGGATTTAGATATCACGGATTTATGCGATTTTTTACCCTTAACGGCCCGACCCGACCCGACCCAACCCATCGTCACGTAATGATGGACCCAGGGAAGTGGAGAAGAGGGGCAACCGTGCTTTGTATTATTTCAAGGCGATGAAAGACAAATTGTGTGTGCTTTGCACTGTGCCAAAGCCCTCATTCTCAACGACATTGCCATTGGTGACCCAAAAATACCCATTGAGGGAAAATGCCGCTGGCTGCCCGTGTCCGGACCGTTTCCGGACTCCGGCTGTTCGTGTCCGGACCGTCTCCGGCCGCTGGTTGCTCTTGTCCGGACCGTCTCCGGACGCTGGTTGCCCGTGTCCGGACAGTCTCCAGCCGCTGGTTACCCGTGTCCGGACCGTCTCCGGCCGCATGTCACGTGTGATGCCGTCTCCGGCCGCCGTTCGCCATGGCCTAGCACCGCAGGGTCGTCCTCGTCGGCCGCCAGCGGCGGCGTTCGGCCGTAAAATCGCAGCCAACACGGGTGCGACGTGTCGACAATGGGAAACGAATGGCCCCATATCACCGGCTTCGGAGCGGCTGAAATACGGCGTTTCGCGCCGGCCCTCCGGTCTGTACCTGGGTGCGACCGCCGCCGACCGAACGCCGAGCTGTGAAGCCTCCCGAGGCCTCACAGCTCGGAGGGCCTCACAGCTCCCACAGGCCTCGGCTCGGAAGGTGAGGCCTCCCGAACGCCGGGGAGTGAAGGCCGCGCCCCGCCCCCTTGCTACTCTGCTTCACTTAGACCTGTCGAAGTGGAGTAGTTTCCCAAAGTAAGGCAGTTGTCTTGTCATCGATTGGCTCCGCTACCAGCCCTTGATCTTAAATACGAAATCGGTGAAATTTGCGCTGTTACCATTGCGATGTTCACGCCCGGGTTTGAAAAATAGCTTTTCCTGTCTCTTTCCAACAGCCAGGAAAATAAAAGCATTTCTTTTCCCGTTTTAGCCTCACATATATGGGGGATCAATGGCATCCCACGGCACAATCATAGGAATGGCCGAGGAGGTTTCATTCTTCTTCCAGGTCGTCCTATCTATTTGCTATGGGTCGGGCCACATATGTCACGACCATTGACATGTAAGGTCTGCTAGAAGCGCGGATTTTTTTGGCATGCTTGTTCAGCCTGGAAGTAAATCACCCTTGTTTCAAGACATTTTTACTGACCACAGTACAAACATGAAACTAATGCGAAGCAGGCGTACGCACGATTTCAAACGAGCGATAGTGAAGTTAGAATGCGTTTTGAGTAGTTGCCATTAATGTATTGGTATCGTTTTACGTTCAACGTTACGGGTAGCTATTTCTCCGTGCATCGTCAGTCAGCTGTTGGCTGGTCCTGGGCAGGATCTTAGGCCTGAGTATCCTCAGCATGCAACCATGCACATGCACGCATGCATGCCAACTTCGGGGTTTCTGGCGGTTTGAGGCTTAGAATGTTCTATCATGCCATAGATGTGCAGGGACAGCCGCCCTGACCACCAGACCACCGGGTAAGATGTTTGTCGGCCGGGGAGGATCCTCCCCAGCCGTGTGGCGGCTGGAGTGGCAGGACACTCATCGCGAGATTGCAGAGTCAAGGCATGAGCCTCCGCGGCCGAACGACCTGCGTGCATGGCTTAACGCCAGACGTTCTCGGGTCCCACTCAGGGCCAGCTAACACCTGATAACGGCCGGAGAAACAACTGGCCGAAATGTTGCTTGCGAAGTATCATCCTGGAGAGTACAATGATCCCGAGCATATTCCATCTATTCTTACACCTCATGTTTAGTGATTCGCATGCCTACTGCATGCATTAATTTATAAACGCTCATTTTACAATATTTTGCTACAGTGGCCTTTGTCTCCAGGCCTTCCAGCATATCTGAAGGAGTTTTCGAGCTTAGCGCTACTTTGCATTACATTACGTGCATAAATAAAATGAATGTTTGCATGCGCACGCAGTTTACATTTGACCTTTTTGATGTTTGACAATTGGGAATTTCATGTAATATTAAGAACACAAATCGCGTCTTTGCTGTTAATGATGCCGGGGTGCCAGGTATTTCAATTCCATAGCCCATGCACCGAGTTAAAATCATGTGTGGTAAGACGTGGCTCCCAAATCGTCTTTCCTGGACTGAATCATATGTCGCTTGGAAATTACGAAAAACACCCTTGTTTCTTTTTGTGTTCAAACACAGTTTTGTGGATGCCATCACACTGAATATTATTGGGCAAACACTCGTGTAGCG
This sequence comes from Pollicipes pollicipes, assembly GCF_011947565.3. Classification (NCBI taxonomy): domain Eukaryota; kingdom Metazoa; phylum Arthropoda; class Thecostraca; order Pollicipedomorpha; family Pollicipedidae; genus Pollicipes; species Pollicipes pollicipes. Next base: position 8,635,710 of record NW_023596921.1, on the reverse strand, counting down.
TGTTCCACTGCTTCCTGATCGGCAGCGATGCGTGTTTTCGCCACGAGCCAATATCTTTTGATCTGGCGATGGAAGGAAACAAATCCAATCATCGTCGAATAGAGATAGTCTCTCCTGCATCCACAAAGTTAGTGTTCTTCCAGCAGACAGGACATATTGCCAATTTGTATAACCTGGCGCAGATTCACGGCGCTTCAACGACTTTTTTGATGCCCGAATGCCGTTCCACGGACTCTCGGATGTTTTGCTTTGTGCTGGCGGTTACCAGACGGACTGCGGACAGGAAAGGGAACTGTGGACGCTCACCAACTGCCCTAATGCCTTTTACACGAAAAAGATGCGGTGATCGAAAGAGTAGCTGCGTATACTGCACACGGACAGATGCGGTGATCGAAAGAGTAGTATGTACCGCGCTGAAAATCTCGCAGCCCTATGTTTACGTCTCCGTGGATGAATGTGATAAGACGGCTGCCCAGCCACAATATTTTTTTTCGCCGTGATCCAATATTGAACACAACCGAGCGTGCTTTCGAACTACTTTTACAGCAGCACTGAAAAATCAATGGTATTTCGCCCGAGCGGCGCGGTCTGAGGCGGTGGCGAGAGACACGAGAGGAGGTCCGCTCCCGGCCGAAAGCGCCTCCACTGATCACAGGAGCCGAGCGGCGATCGGAACGGATAAACGTGATGCCGTCCAGTCCATTTCTAAAGCTGTCCGAAGTGGTACGCCGATAATGCCGAACTTCGTCCGTCAGGTCTCGCTTCTCACGCTCGCTTGGGGCAGATTAGCGTCCTGGCGAATGCGGTGGGGACCATGTGGAAAGTCTGCCTGTGGTTGAAGGGCGAAAGCCTCATATCCGCAATTGTAAAGAGTTGATACCGGAATAACACAGAATCTCTGACCAGACGAACGTCTAGCCGACCAAACCGAGTCACGCTGTTGTCCGTTGTTCGAAGGTGAGCTGGCCAGAGGTCATAACTCTGCCGCTGGAGGCTCAAAGATGCGCTGTAGCACACGCTCGGGTGAGTGGTCATGTTGACAAGCATCTAAGGTTTCCCTTAAATAAATTCTGATTGATGCGGTGCACCTGCGCCGAACTTTCTTGTGTTCTAGACAATTGAATAGCCGAGCATTTGATTTGCAAAATTTGATATGCCATTTGAGGTCGCTGACTTATGGTGGGTAAAAGCTAGGCCATCACAGTCAGCGAAGTGGATTCCAAGGGAACCGTTCAATCTGCTGTGACAACGTAATATTGAACTAAGTGATACAAGTTTGGTATGAATCCTTAGGCAACTGGACCTTTGTTATTGGGATTACGATTGATCCCCTCCACCTTCTGTCAGCTTGGAGGGTCAGGGCATGGTCAAAACCAAACCGCTATATTTCTGGAAAATTTGCTTTATCAGGTAGTTTTCGACGCTTTCTCTTCATGACTTCCTGGATCACAGCGACATCAAGAGCTTTTTAATTTCGACTTTGAAGATCGCAGGTCACTGACGCAAATGACCCTGGCCAACGTTTGGGTTTGAGGAGCATGCCACCTAAGGCAGAACTTGGCGCCGAGTGCAAATTGAAATACGAAAATAAGTCCAAAGGTTCGTCATAAATTGTAGCTTTTGAAGGTAAGACAAGGTTGATAGCACGATGTGAAATATTCTGAAATGACTATGCTATGCTAAACACTAGTTGTGTGAGAACTGTGGGTACTCCGGCCGATGATCTGGAGCTCGACCTTGTTTGACATCATTTGACCCAAAGGTCATGACCCAAGGACTTCAAAATGTGACACAAATTGGTTCACACAAAACCCTAACTAGTTCGTGACTTTATGTGTCTTAAGCCCTCTCAGTTTTTGAGATATCAGGGGAGGGGAATCAATCCGACTCGAGCTCCACGCGTTCAATTGGCCACCTGGGCGCGGACAACTCGAGCGTGCTGGCGATCTTCAGGCATATTTTCCCATTAATTTTCCTAGCGTCAAACACCGATTTTCGCCTCCTTATGAAGTGACTGCATCCACAGATCTAAGCTGTCTGCCAGCACAGCCTCCTCTCGAAATTTCTACTAGGTCGGGTTAGCCTGATAAGGTTAGGCTAGGTTTTGCGGTGGTCCAATGAGCTAGTTAAAGCTACATGTTCTGCTTCCGTCTGCTGCGTGAGTCCGGTAACAGGCGAGACGAAATCCCTAGCGGAGTGACAAGCAAGCAGGTATTTCTGCCTACGTAGGTAGCTATGTTTATTTTGTCTTACGTACGTGTTATAAACGCAATTCCGATCGTCTTACAAAGGAATATCACCGGTATAATGTTCGGCGTTCTCTATCATGAAAGCATGTGTCTCTGCATGTCACAGTGATCATGTGTTTTAATCTGAAACAAGCCGAGATGAAAAAAGCTTTTGGCCTCAAGCCAATTACGGGATGCAAGAGATCTTTGTTTGTAAGCTTGTTGCCCCTCCCCAAGCCATTTTCAAACGCACGCGGCTCCCACTCACCTCAGCATTGTTAGTGACTGTCGGTTGGTAGATATCCTATTTAAGTCAGACATCTTTCAAAAATGTAGCATGAAAAACCCTGTACATTAGAACTTACCCGAACGCAGAAAACAGAATGGCTAACATTGCCATTTTTTTTAGCCATTCTGTTCTCATCGTTCGGCTCTGTTCCAGTGCATAGCTCTGTTTATGAAATAATTTCAAAAGATGTTGGACTTGGACATGTCACCTCAGCACGACAGTTACTAACAACGCTTTGGCGAGTGCGAAGTGCGTGTATGTGGAAATGTGTTTCAAGTGAGAGGAAAAAAGCGTAAAGCTAGTAGATTGTTTCAGATAAAAAAACTCGTTGTTCATTTTGGCTTGTTTTAGATATCCAAATTAATAGAATGCAGTTGATCACATCTGTCCTCACTCCAGCAACAGCATTACAAAAATAATCGCGCATGCCTGCAGTGTTCATTGTCCTGTACTAATGTATAGCACACCTGCGTTGGGTCGTGTTTCTATAGTTCAGTTCTGAACACCCGCCTTAAGTCCATTTGGTTTTGTTACAACATACATTTTTGTATCGGGAGAAGCTGAGTGCACTAACTACGTTTGCTGATCCTGTCCTTCCTATATGGTTTGGAATATTCTGGTTGGATTTGGCAGAGTCCAACAGCTTACAAACACAGGGAACATCACAGCTTTTGAGATTTGTTGTCTTCTCTAACGCCGCGCACCAAAACGGCACCATGGCAGGTGGTCACTTAGATGGCTCTCGCCCCTCCCCCCCCGCTGTACCCATATTAGCCTCCCATCTCGTCTACCATACAGACAAAATGGTGCAGAATTGTAACGGGGTGAAGATAAAACTGTTTTAAAAAGAAAGACACAACTTGGGTGGAGAGAGTATGTCACGACTTCCCACGTATGTGACCCAACAACGATCTTCTTTGTATTCGCAATCCCTTCAAGGTCCGTCAGCAGCGGCGGCCAGGGTCGCCGCCAGGTCTCAGTGTCCGTGTCGCCACAATCGTCACACACGGCACATGCGTACCGTGGGGTGCGATGGATGTGGAACATGGCTCTCGTTAGGATCAAAGAATGGTCGTGTGGTGGATACCAGGTTTTTAACCGGAAAGGATGCATCTTGATTCAAACAGGCTTTCCTGGTCAAAACGAGTTTCCTTGGGCATTTGAAAATGTCCACCATGTAGTATTTCTGACCTAATTGGCTGCTTTATTGTGCCGGCTGTTGGGAGAGGCACTTTGCGGTCGAAAACGCTGGGATGGCCTCGTGATGGGCTTTGACAAACCCTGCACCTATACTATCACCCGTGACAACTCCCGCATCTACACTGCCACCCGGGAAGTGATTAGGCGCAGGTTGTCTGTTGCCTAAGGGCCAATCCTCCCTGCTTCTGGCGGCAGTCGTCATCGATCAGACGCGCTCAGCACGGCTTCTGGACGGCTCCCACGGCGGGCGGGCATCCATCATCCGCTGGTCGAAACACCATCACCGCGCGCCGCTCGGCCCAACGATTCCCGCCGTGCGGCGCCTCGGCAGCGGGCGGTCCCGGCTGGCACGGGGTGGAAATCTGAGCAGCGTTGTGCCGTGAAGCCCCGGCTCGGCACTGTCAGGCCCCCACGGCCACGTCAGACACCGAGCTGACCCGACCTCAGGTCCGTGGGCGGCGGACGCTGAGCCCGGGCCAGCCGAGCACCGGTCATCTGTGGGGCGTAGGTAGCCGCGTCCGGCCCAGCGACTGAAGTGAAATGTAAGCCATCTTGTGAAGTCAACGAAACGAATGAAATAGCGTGTGACCCATCTTTGGTATTTTCGGGGAAGGCTGCCGGACATGATAATGCAGTTATTACGCTATTTAATGTTTTACCATGTGGACATGTCAAGCTGTCGTTTTTTTCAAATGCCTGTTCAAAGATGATGCATTGCTGAAACGAGAATTTTGAAAACAAGATGTAAGAAAAAGTTTGAGTTTCAGAATATGTTCGTCCATATTACTGCTTACTCAAGGTAGGTTACTCATGTTACTCTTATATCTTTTGCGGAACCCTTTAACAAAACATTAACCGCTTACAACTACTTTTACAAGATGAGTCATCATGATTATGTCTCGAATGGTTATTGATTCCTCATGGTCAATTTGCTGACATGAGTATTAGCAAACAGATAAACTATGAAACTATATATATTGACTATGATAAAAATACGCAGGTAAAAGCAAGGATCAAGAAGGTGACTAATGACAACCGGGGCACTAAACTAAACTTATGCGACTACAGGACTGGACTGAAAATTTAAGAAACTATCGTGGCAAAAGCGACGAAATGGATTTGTCAATGCAAAAGCCATGCTATCAAAACTCACAATGAGAGTTGCCGTGGCTTCTGCCACACCTGTCACGCCCATCTCCCCACCAATGGCTGAGATACTGTGTGCCTGCATCCGTATCTGTGCTACCAAATCCCTTTAAGACTTTGGGGAGAAAGCTTGCTGGTTACGCAAATAAGGAGCCCCCGGTGAGAGCTGCTGTGATACCGGCTGTGTATATAAAGCCCGTGGTTTTAGTGTTATCTCACACGCTCTTCAGTGGTATGCGGTGGTACGCCTTCAAATTTGGCCAGTTTAGAGCTGTATGAAAAGCAAGCACGTTTTTGCTATTCTTTACTTAGATATTTTGTTAATTGTTTTCGTTGTTCTGCTTTACAGAATATGCTGTTATAAATTTTGTACACACAACCGATCATGGCTTTATTGCATCGTATTAAGCCGTCATTCGCTACCACCCAGATGAGTTTAGCAGGTACCTGCTATCCAGCAAGCACAGCCTGGCTCATCCCGGCGACAGGGACGGCGGTTTGTCAGCGGACCCTGACAACTCGCCCCCACTACAGACAGGACAAACCGACACGTCCCGGCGACGGTGACGGCGGTTTATCAGCGGACCCTGACAACTCGCCCCCACTAAAGACAGGACAAACTGACACGTCCCGGCGACGGTGACGGCGGTTTGTCAGCGGACCCTGACAACTCGCCCCCACTACAGACAGGACAAACCGACACGTCCCGGGCGACGTTGACGGCGATTTGTCAGCGGACCCTGACAACTCGCCCCCACTACAGACAGGACAAACCGACACGTCCCGGCGACGGTGACGGCGGTTTTGTCAGCGGACCCTGACAACTCGCCCTCACTACAGACAGGACAAACAGCGCCAGGCTCTAACCGGTCAATACCAGACGCATCAGGATCAAGGATTAGCCGAACGGTTGTCTGGCCGGGATGAATTCCTGTGAGTGGCCGAGGGGACGTGCCTCACTTACGACTAAGTCAATGCAATAACTTAGCAATTTCTCTTAAAAATAGTGGTAACTTCAGGCAACGCAAGCAGCACCATACTATATAGACTGGAAACGGTCTAGTCAGTAGAGCCAATAAAGCTCCGCTGATGCCTGGATCAATAACGGCTTCCATGCATTCAATGGAGGCCAATCCGCGGCAAGCAACGACAATTACGACAAAGCTCTGGCGTTTCCATCTCAGGCACTGTACCAGTACCACCGATCCTGACGCAGTACCAGCTGCTAGTGCCGTGATACGGAAAACTTCATTTGTTTTCTTAACCTGGCGTTGGCTTACTGCATGTATCGAACTCCTCATGCTGTGTTTTAAGGACAAGTCTGAAGGCTTGGATCATAGTGTTTAATTCACATGTTGGTGAAAATATCAACTAACTAGGTATCTGAGAAGGTGGAGGCAATAAGGCAACAGATGAACGGCTTTCCAAAAGCGAAATTTTATCTGCGGCAATCTGGCTGACCACAGAAGGAAGACATGGATTTAGCAGCTGCTACCACCCCGTGACACGCTCAGCAAAGGAAGGCGCAGGGCCTTGCTGGCTGCAGCTACCCGTGGCTGGTGTCGCAGCAGCGGCAGCGGACTGTCTCCCAGTTGGTGGGGACATATATATATATATATATATATATATATAAATAAATGTATATATATATATGAATATATATATATAAATGTATATAATATATTTATAAATGTATATATATATATATATATATATATATATATATATAAATGTCCGCCCCGCGCAGTGTCGGGTCAGAACTAACGGCTTGTCTCATCGCTTCATCCCGGGTGAGATTTGATCCTGCAGGAGTCGCTAGTGAGTCAGAGGCCTGACGAGCCAGGTGAAGGCATCGTTGATAGTCTCCTGGAAGTAAGCTTCAGCAAATACTACCCTGAATCTGCAACGGCAGGTACCAACCAATGGACCCGCCAGGCCCCTGCTTTCTGTCAAGTAAATGGTGTCCAGCAAGCGTCTCGTTAGAAAGCTCGAAATATGCAGTCTTCAGTACTTCAAGTGGTTCCTTGTTCAAGCAGAACACTTACTGATTTGGTAACACTGTAAACACACAGAACACTTACTGACACTGACTTACACAGTGGGAGCTACCTATGTTGGGAGGAATTCGAGCTTGCCAGAAACCTGATAGTCACTGAATGAGTCCACAACATTTCAAAAAGTGCAGGACCATCGATTTCACTAAGTCAAATTGGGCTGACCACGCAACCTTTATGGACTAAGATACTTCTGCATGACGGCTCTCACATTGTACGAATTGCGAACTAGCAATTCATATAAATAGCCTTCAACCCTCTTACATCAAAGCAGTTTCTTTGGAGGCTTTATGGGTTTTTGCTATCGTTGAGTAAATTGAAATGATCTCTTAAGAAACAATTAGCCTGCATACTTCAGGCTTAAGTCAACGTAAAACGGAGCGCGCACCTACAGCAAACAAGCGCAGATCGCACACACACACGCATACACGCACACACACACACACACACACACACACACACACACACACACACACACACACACACACACACACAAGCGGACAGAAGGTGCTCTGGGATATACAGTTTGTTCACGGCATGAGTGCCTATGCATCTTAAGTGCACATGTAATTACATGTTGATTACCCGCTACCACTCAGTCACAAAAACTGAAAGGATAATTTGTGGAGACCTGTTTTTTTCACTGCAGCACACTTAAAATCACATTGTAACAGATCGCTTTGTCCTCTACCCTCAGGCTGCTGCAGCCAAAGCAACACAGTTCTCTCAAGGTCTCAAGCGAGTGTGACGCTACCCTGCGACGGCATGACCGACCTTGACCCGGCCCAGGTCACCGACGTGACCTGGCTCTGCTACGGCTGCACGGAGCGCACCATCGTGTCAGTAGATGCGGCGATCGAGACGAAGCTGCTGGAGTACGCAAACGGTGCGACCGTCGTCTTCCACAACCACGACCGCGTCCGCCTGCTGCCCGACACGCTCTCGCTCCGGTATGACGCGGTCGAGGTCACCGACAGCGGCGAGTACCTGTGCCGCGTCAACGGGCGCGGCACCGACGACCGACACATCAGGCTCGTCGTCCAGGGCAAGTTACTGGGCCGGCTGTGGATCGGTTCCGCTGGGCGTGCTCCGTGCGCTACAGAGATCATGATCGCTTTCCGCGGCAACATCTAGCGTCCATCAATGTTCCACACCTATCAATATCATCGAAGTAACACCGCGGCGAAACAGGAGCTCGGATTGCTTGCACATTTGATGGGATTTGTACGCAATGCAGAGGCTGTGTTTGCATCCGCTGCGTTTACCACTGCCTTCATACAATCAATGATCAGTGGGCGTACATTTTGCGGTGTCTCAGGGTCACGAAGGCATCTGAAGGATATATATATATCATATATATATATATATATATATATATATATATATATATATTTTAGATGGCTATGTCCATCAAATTTAAGATTTGCTGTATACATGGCCTGCAAACGTATGGTTTTGAAAGCTCACGGTTTCTAATAACACACTGGCCAAATATGGTACTGACCATCTGACTGCATGAGGTTCATTCAATCCAAACGTATGCCTGGATTTCAGTATGTAATCACATTACCTATATTTCGGATGGTGGTCCCAACTTTTGGATAAGGCTGAATGTAACATTTCGTCCTGTTATACGATCTCTTGTACCTCAGAATTGGCTTGCAACTGTTGATAAAATCTCATCTAAGACAGATATAAAAAATTGTGTAATGATCACGTGCGTCCCTGGGCAGAGATGATCTCATGGTACTCTCTAGGGATCACTCTGGATCAAGGTACATGGATTTATTTGGAAGTTTTGACACGCAAAGCGTGCTGATTTTGTGGGATCAAAACGATAAAACACAATGTCATGTTTGCAACGGCTTTTCATATCGATCTTTACCACAATGGATGAGAAATATAATTTGAAGTGAGATGTAGCAGATCCAAATATTTTTCACTGGAATGGACCAAGCAGCCGATTAACTGCACCCATGAAACGCTTGCCCAATAAGAAAGCCCCTATTTAAGGTTGACAATACTTAAGCTCGCAATAGACTATTTCGCGCAACACGTGACACCGCCAAACGCAACGTCGACGTCGTTTGACGACGTGACCTCGTCAAAGCTCTGGTGACGGCGTTGGTGCTCACGCAGGTCAGATACTTTCTCACGGCTTATGGCAATGACACACAGAAAACATCGTTAATGGAATCCAAAGGATCCTGAACTTTGAAGTCAGTGATTTTTGCCGACGTAGATTTGACCATGTGTCTGACCTGCGTGAGACACTTCGATGGATGTGGCCTCGACACGTGACATGGCTTCCAATGGTCGCCCTGGCTCACAAGGTGATCCTACATGGCGAGGCTGTGGCGTCGACACGTGACATGGCTTCCAGTGGTCGCCCTGGCTCATAAGGTGATCCTACATGGCGAGGCTGTGGCCTCGACACGTGACATGGCTTCCAATGGTCGCCCTGGCTCAGAGGTGATCCTACATGGCGAGGCTGTGGCCTCGACACGTGACATGGCTTCCAATGGTCGCCCTGGCTCACAAGGTGATCCTGCATGTCGAGGCTGATGTGCTGAGGGCTATGTTTGTGTTAAATCGCGACACGCGTGTGCGACCCGGCCGGTAGGACAGACTCCTACACCTCCTTAGGCCCAGAATCGAGGCCGGTAGGAGACGTTTTGGGCACCCACACGCCAGCATTGTATAACGCGCTGCCAGCCGACATCACACAACTAACACAGCAGCGTTTGGGCACCACACGCCAGCATTGTATAATGCGCTGCCAGCCGACATCACACAACTGACACTGTATAATGGGCTGCCTGCCGACATCACACAACTGACACTGTATAATGGGCTGCCAGCCGACATCACACAACCAACCCAGCAGCGTTTCGCGCGCGCGGTTAGAGCGCACCCCTTTTAACGCGAATGTTACAGGCAGGTGGTGAATGGTGTGTTATTGTTATTCTTGTGTTATTTGTTATATTATCTGTGTGTTATTCTTGTCTTTACCTGCATGTTCTCATCGCCTGTAATTTTGACACTGGGATGTTACAGCCACGTTCCATTGTGGATGGCCCTATGGAAGTAATACAATACAATAATGGCATTGTTAGTCGGTGACGAAGGCACGGGACCTTGCTTTATCGTTAAACAGGCAAAGTCACTAAAGACTTCACCTGTTAGTGGAGCCCTGCTCTGTTGGCGGCAAACTAAAATAAGCTTAACAGCAACAATATAATACCGCCGTCAGATGTCCCGTCGGCGCCCGGACGACCCCTGATCACCAACTTTACGTCCCGCTCGGTGTTCCTGTCCTGGACTCCCGGCATCAGGCAAAACAACAGCCCCATTCGATACTACATTATTTATACCAGGTAAGACACTTCCGCTGTAAGCAGCATGCACGTTTTATGCATGTAACGCACAACATATTGTAGTGAACAAAGCCATGATGTCGCCTGGGTAATCGTTAACAGTGGTTTCAGTTTTCAGGGTTTCGTCAAGCCAAAACGTACGCTGTTCTTTGCGCTTCAGGCCATCTACGTTTTGTAACATTTTTCCTCTCCTCCAGACACATTTTCAAATGCACGCAAACCTATACTCGCCTCATCACTGCATATCACTGTCTTCCGGAAGATAGCATGTCATAGCAAACATCGTTCCAAAATATAATGTGGAAACAACGTACGCATTGTAATCAGTCCAAACGTTAATAGATGAAATGGCTAATGTCTGAGATTCAGCTGGTTTTCGGACCGGTTCCAATGTAGAGGGCGTCTCCATGTTAAATCATCGGAAAACGCTTGCTATGAATATCTCCTAAACGACGTGGCAAGCATTGCTGAGGCGAATGCAGCTTTGCACGCATTTTAAAATGTGTTGTGTAGTGTAGTCATGTAAAATGTGTTGTGTAGTGTAGTTAAAATGTGTAGTCATCTTGAAGATCATTCGCCGCATTTCACACCCCTGCCTTCCTAAGACCTAAACCCCTCTAGTTTCTAAGCTACACGCTCACGACGTGTGCATAATTTTTGGGGAGGCTATTTTAAGGTCATCTATGCATTCATGACGCCATAATATCGTCATTAAAATCATGCCATTCAATTAACATGCGCCGATAAGGTTAAAATGAACATAATTGTCGCGTCGTTGATATCTGACGTTCGTGAGCACGATTCCCTGATATAGCGGCCGTCAGTAAGCTCTCAGTCAATTTTATGCAAGCTACGATAACGTAATCATACAATGACGTATTGATAAGCATATTTACTAAGCAGAGAAACTATGTTACGCAGAGCGGTCTTTTCCATTTAACACGCGCCCGGGTGGCCTGCTGGATAAACCTTTGCTCGGGTGTGGGGGGGGGGGGGGGGTCATTTTGGCCCCGCTGAGATCTCGGGAAATAACAAATCTAGAGATACGAAATTCACAGGGTGTGTTGACCTGTACGTGAATTCACTTAGGTCAAGGCTTGAGTTTCCTAGGTCATGACCTTCAAGGTCAAATAAGTTCAAATAAGGTCAAATTTCAGGTTAGTCTCCATAGTGCCCCTAGAAGCCTAGATCACTGTTTCTAAGCAAACAGGTCACATGCTCATGCAAGGTCAGTGACCTGTTCAGTATTGTTGTATATATATATATATATATATAATATATATATATATATATATATATATCTTATGATATACAGTAATGTTGATATACAATAATAATAACAATAGTGAGATTATCATTATATTATAATATTATAACATCATTATATTACACCTACTTGTATAATATGAAGTGATCAGTAAATTCGAAATGAGGTCTAGCAACTATCCCATACAGCGAGCCCTAGAGCAATAAAGCAGGTTGGTTTTGACCTTGGTCTTACCTTCATACCTGACCTTAGGTCAACGTAATTTGCTCATTCAATGTTTGTGTTGGCTAAGAAAGCATCTCAGAGATGTGCTGGCTTGTCTAACACCCCGTTATTGCATCAGAATGAACAATTCCCCAGAAATTGACTTTGCTGAAACCATGGACCGACTTTGACCTGCCATAGGTCAGTGACCTTACAAGGTACATCTACATTTTGGATGGCAAACGATCTGCTATTCAATTGTCTACAGGTATGGAAATTTGACGCCGCTACGCCGCGCCGTCCGGAAACCATTCTGGAAAAGTCTTCGGGGGTCAATTTGGCCCACCACCCGAGCGCGGGTTAAAAGTACACCAATAGTTAAAAGTGAGTTTATTTCATCATACCTGATGCTTGTTTCAATATCTTGAAATGTGGAGCATTCCATTTAAGCTAGCAATCTTGGAAATGCCGCACAGCTGTTCAGCCACATCAGTATAGTTTCAGACCAATGCCATCTGATGAAAAGCTATAACGCATCAAACCATCAAACACTGAAATAATTTCAGTCTTTTTAGCACGATAATCACGCACACGTGATGATCCTGTTTGTTGAGGAAACTTCCAGAGGATGGTCTCTATGTTGTTTGTTGAAATGAGCTATGCTACGTGTTTCACCTCAGGCGAAGGTCATGCATTTCCGAATATTTGACCAACGCATGCGAACCCATCCGCCCAGCTCGCGCGTGGCTAACTGAGCGGATCCCTACCTGCCGCAGCGAGGGTCGGGAAGGGTTTTCGTAAATCCTACCCCACCCGTTCCGGTGAGGATAATCAGATGTTTTGAAATGCCGCGCAGCTAGATTCGGCGAGGGTCGGGTCTGAAGTATTCGCCAAATAAGACCGACATCGACTAGGCCGGTCACCAAACAGTTCAAATGAAACGGAAAATAAATCTAAATGAGATGGGTGTGAAAAGAGGCAATCAACTTAACGGGTAAGATAGATACCAATGCCAGTGTAGGTACGCTTCCATTCGCCACGTCATAGGCAGTGTGTCATGGTTGACCGTATGCCAGTATTAGTGTGTGGTCTAAAGTAGTTGAAGGGTAAAGGAAAAAGGTAACATAAAAGTTTTCCGGCCGGCTCTGACGTCGAACGCCCCATCAGCACGCATGACGTCACGCATTTCAGCTGACAATTGTGCTGACAACAGATTGAACAAAGCCCCTATTTCGTCAGTCGACCAGGTTTTTTACGTTATTTAACGTATCTTAAGACTCTAAAACGTACATGAGATGCATTCGTAAATATTATAACTGTATATGTTCTAGTGTGACACTAAGGGTGTCATATTTACATCTCATATCATATGTGCCAAACTCGAGCAAAACAATGCAAGACAGCATTGATCTAGGGATGCCCGTTTTGTCCAGAGAAAGTGTTCTGCAGCTTCCACACATCCTGGTAATTCAGTGTTTTAGGTTTTCCACCTCCCTAGATTGTTGGGTGGTGGGTGATCAAGGTAGATGGCGGATTCTACAGAGCGAATTATTTTTGAAGACCTTTCGTTGCCTGTGTCAAGGTATTCATCAACCATACCGAAAACCTAAATATCTGTCTTTCAATACCCACAAGTCACTGATGATATCTCGGGGGCTTGCTTGATCCAGGCAAGTGTCATACAGCAGAGTGTGAATTGCGCAGTGCAACTTCCGGTGGCTTCTCTGTTTTTTTTCGGATCACGTGCGAGTCGCATGGACCGTTGGCAGGACTGGCGAGCACGGCGAGTGGGGTGACCAGCCCATCACCACGCCAGACGACCAGACGACGTTCGTGGTGACCGACCTGCAGCCGTTCACCGCCTACAGCTTCAGGGTGACGGCAGTCAACAGCATCGGCGCCTCGCCGAATGGCACCGCCTCCTACCCCATCATCACGCTGAGGGAAGGTAAGGCCGGCCACGACACCAAGACCTCGGGGGGGGGGGGGGGGGGGAGGAGCCGCCTCCCGCCATGCCGGCATCGCGCCATGACAGACTGTTGTTAGCATGCTGAAACCCATATGAACAGAATCGTCTTCTCCTGCCCAGAGCGTCATAGTGCAGGGTAGAGGGTAATGACGACGGAGTGCTTGAAGATGTCTGCAGTGCTAAGGAGGAGAAGCGATTGTCGCATCTTGGCCGGATCGAGAAAGCCAGGTATGTCAGTCGGGTCGAAAATGATCCATTTTTTGACACATGATTGCAAGTTGTGGGTCACTGCTTGGAACAGGCTTCACGGATCTGTATCTGAAAAATGGTCTCAAAATGGCTGGTGTGCGAGTGCCTACAGTTTCCTTCTTTAGGACCAAGCTGAAGTATTTGACAAGCCACGGATCGAAACCAGGTCACAAAAGTTTATCATGAAGTCGAGGTTAATGGACGGACGAGGAGATTAGCGCACAACACAGGACCGACAGGGTGATTGGCATAGAGCGTTGGGCGGACGGGGAGATTGGTGCAGAACACACGACCGACAGGGTGATTGGCGTAGAGCACTGAACGGACGAGGAGCTTGACACAAAATGGACAGAGACGCTGACACAAAGAGCGGTCCTAGATGGACGGAGAAGCCCGGACCTGTACCTCAGGCGGTTCCGCGTCTGGGGAAAGACCTGGTCACAGCAGCAACACCGGAGCCGTGGGAACCACCTGCGAACGAGTGACCACCCGCGCTGACTTCCCCGTCTACCACTGTACTGCCAACATCCCAATGGGGCGTCCGCTCTTAGCGCGCGCAGCATGGTCCGAGCCACGATCTCCCGACTAAAAGACTTGGGCACGGCTCATGGGCCTTTGCTAGCAGTAGGGCACACTGTCGAAACATGGGATTGCCAAGCATGTGAATTATGTTTTCGGGAGCTGCGCCTGATCCTGCTCCTGCCGCAATAGCAGAAATTCAGCCTATTGGCCACCGACCGGAAGATGAGCTAAACCTTCTCGCATGAGGTACGCGCATTAGATGTGAGCAGGTCTTACGACACTCACCCGATCCGTTGTAGCTATTATGCATCTACTCGTGTCGGTTCTATTGGACACTGTGATGCAGTAGTTGTCAACTGTGTCGACTTCTATACACCATTCTGTCCTTTAAAATCCTTGCATGCACTTAATCTTCGTCCGCATCTTGAGCTAAGAGCACGTCATGTGCAAACAAAGATTACGTAATCTACAGATACGCCGCACACTAGTTTTTTGCGATGTGCCCGTTGGCAAACAATGCCGGAGAAGCTTTGGACAACGGGTGACAACGTATATTCTTTTGTTTGGGCCCTGCCCCCCCCCCCCCCTACGTTGAGTTGGGTCCAAAGGTTGGTTTAATACCTCAACCTCAGAGCTATGTCCCTTACTAATGGGTAACTTAAGACATTGGGTAAATTACGTTAGAATTAGATTTTAAGTGCGTCAGATATAAGCCAAGACGCCTCTGTCTTGGAACTAAGCATGATATTGACGCCACTGGTTCTTTGTTATAAGATCTCATAAAACAATAAAATTGGGTGGCAAATTTGGATTTTGGCATGGCATCGATAGTTCAGATTATGGCTCCAGTTCAGTTACAAACTGAAAAACCGTACAGAAAAACAAAACAAAAAATCCTGGGGCAATTTTTTCTGATTCCGTGGAAAACATAGCTGATAGCACTTTTCACCCACAATCCTACTATTGTAATGCATGTTCAACAGATCCATTTTGCCTCGGTCCGTAATCCAAACGCCTAAAAAACCTTTGCCTGTCATGGGACAATGACTATCGGCTGCTCTGTAACCAGGCTGACGTTATGAAGCCC
>NW_023596921.1:8515606-8619118 GCF_011947565.3 Pollicipes pollicipes | reverse complement strand
GAGTCATTCTAGGCCAGTGACCTATTCTGACCCTTGAGAAGTCAATGAAAGGTGTATAATGCGGTTCCTGTCATCAATAAATTCAAATGAGCACCAGAAACTACCCCATACAACAAGCCCTGCAATAATAAAGCAGGTTGATTTAACCTTGATCAAGCCTTCATACCTGACCTTAGGCCAATGCAATTTGTTAAGTCAATTGTTTTGTTGTCTAAGTAAGTATCTCAGAGATGTATGGATTCGTCCGTTGTTGGATGAGATTGAACGATTCCCTGGAAATTGTCCTCACAAAACCATGGCCCGATTTTTACCTGCCATACGTCAGCGACGTTACAATGTACATCTAAATTTTTGATGCCAGACTATCCACCATTTAAGTGCCCACAGCTATGCACAATATGGCGCACCCACACCCCGTCGTTCGGAAACCATTCCGGAAAACCCTTCGGGGGGGGGGGGGCAATTTGAGCCCCACCAGAACGCGTATTAAGAGAGGCACTGGGAGTTGTGCTGAGCGGGAGGGCTGGAAAGGCAGATGCAATCTAATTTCGCAATCTAAAATCTAATCCGAATCAACATTACAGTCTGAAAAGAAAGATAAGAGCGCATATGCTATGTTTTGGAGTGCCCCTTCTGTGCACCGTCGCAGCCATACCTAACCTTAATTTGTTTGCGATTTTGGGCCGGTGCAGTTATGGTCCCAAATGCGTAGTATTGAGGTTACACGCCTACAGGCTTAAATGCAGGTAAAAAACGACAGCCGGGCTTCTGAAAATCACTCTAGCAAGAAATTGTCGTGCTGCGGGCTTATATTACGCTCAGGGGCGACACGAGCTCTCCAGCAAGCTTGGATGAGTTATGTTCAGTCAATGTCCATAGGGGCAACATCATATTTTCAGAGAGGTTGAAGATCAGCCCCAAGCAGCAATTTTCTCACCCCCCCCCCCCTCATCCTCTTCCCATGCCCCTGACCTTCAAAAGCCAAGAAATCATGAAAATTGGACCAGAAAATATTGCAGGTGTGTAGGTCACTCGCGATGTAGACGATCCTGGTACTGTGAGGCCTCACAAAATTGGTTTGATGTGCCAAACATGGTTAGTTGCACATCTAAATGCAAAACGTTAAGTGCCCAACTTAAGACTTTTGTGTGATTTCTTCGATTTTTGCTGGGGCCGACCGACTTCAGATTAGGGTGTGCAGAGCAGGGTATAGAGAGGGAAATTTCATAGCAGGGTATAGAAATCTTGCAAGGTATAAAAATGAGAGGGAACTTTCAGTTCTAGTAGGCAAACAATGCCAACAGACTCCACGTAACCTAACAGAATTAAGGGACAAGGTAATTCATCCATGTATCATGCGCCACTCATAGTTGCAGCTAGTCACTTTTCAACAGTGTGAAGGGTTGCCTGTGTGAAGAAAAACCTGTGACAGCCTTGGCCTATGCCCCGAATGGCATGCCTTAGACATATTTCTGTAATTGTACCAGTACTAGAAACATAAGAAAATATTTATCGTGTGTGTGCTGGGCCACACTTGACGCCAGCAACCATAAAGGCATCCCAACACTGATCGCCATTTGGCAGGGGTGCAGTTTTCTTTTCAGTCAGGCGCTCCAGCCCTGCAACGTGACTTCGAGAACAAAGTGAGCCAAATCTTGGAAGAAACAAACCCGTTTGTTGGTGTCTTTTGAGTGGTGGGTTACATCATTTCCCCGACTACTCAGTTCGCTGGGGCTGAGTGGAGTGAGTGGAGTTGAGTATGAATTGAGGGCCCCAACTCATTTGACATCCCTGACCACTGACCACAGGTGCAGCGCTCAAAACAATGTGATCACATTATTCTCATCGTTATAAGAAGTAGAAAATATTATGATTGATTGTATGCCAATGATTGTACCTTAAACATCAAAACGTGGTACATGACAACCTGAAGACAACCAGTACATGGCTTGATGCTGAAAGTCCATAGTATGTATCACCTTATAAGGTCCATAATTTTAAAGTAAGAAAAGGTCAAAATTAATTCAATTGAATTAATTGGATTAATCTAAATACATTACAAAAGGTCTAGAATAAAAAATTGTATTATGGGCATGAAATTGCATATACACATTCTTATTACAATGTTTATAAATAGACACACCTGGATGGACTCAGATGGACCTTCCGTAACAAATTTGAATGTAACAGTGGTGCAAGGTCTAAAATTTAGAAATTTCGCTCGTTTAAAGGCTCTTTTAGGACACAATCCGGGAAAGATGATTACATAAACGTCAGGATAGCGTCATTGTAGTTATTCTTCCGAAAATGTTCACGGGGATTGCCAAGCAACGAACGGCGAAAATACCAGTGCAGTTTTGTTATGTCGCCGGAGCACCATAATTTTAACATTGCCAGATTGAGTCAAAGGATCAGGCTATCAAGGATTCTAATCTAGGTATTTCCTATAACGGATTATAATGCCTAGCCATATATTATGTGCCTACTAATTTGTATTTGAATGGCAGTATTGGAACAATCATTGATAAAGAGCGGCATATAAACTCGCTGTGCTGGTACCAATTTGAAATATAATATATTCCGGTATTATCCTGTTATCCAACCTATTATTAAAGTACCTTGGAGCTAGACGTCTAGGACATTGGACCAAGAAATGACGCTTGAAAATCATGACATATTAATTCATAAAATGTGCCGGATCTGAGCAGACACTGCCACTAAAAAGATGTGAGAATATTAGACATAATAAATGATCCGAGTTCTCGCATGCTAGCAGTCGATACACGGCGTAGGGCCTCACGAAACACAGGCGGCTTAACTGGAAGGCGACGATGATCCATGCCGAGTGTACGATTAGAAAATTAATTACCATGATCCTCAAACATTGTCCGAGCATCACAGACATTCCAGGGTATTCAGGTTCTCTTGTGCCAGCACAGGTCATCAGAGCCCTTTGACTCAGCCGTCTGTATTTTGAGCAGATCTTAACAGCGCAGTGTTTGAGTGTCCTTCACTTCATCGCAACATCCCCATTCAGGCCAGAGGTATGCGGAGTTACCCTACCCAGCGCTATCAATGTGCTCTTGACAAGCTCAATAGGTCATTTATAATAAGAACCAATATTATTTACATTTTCTGTTGGCACTTAACGTACCAGACCACACAACAAAGCTTTGGCCTTTCTCTATGACTTTTATCCAATCCAACGTAAGTATGCCTGGCATACTGCGGTTACTTTATTTCCCTAAACGGTCGCGGGTAGCAACATTCTCCAAGCGGTGCTTGGCTCAATAAATATTCAGCCGTTTTGTCCCTCCACCACACACACTCGTGGGGGAAGGGGCGGGACAAATATGTCACTTTATTTCCCTAAACGGTTGCGGGCAACAAAATTCTTCAAGCGGTGCTTGGCCTAATAATGTATTCAGTTGTTTTGCCCCCCCCCCCCCCCACACACACACTCGTCCTCACTTCCTCTCATTTCCCTGACAAGGGAAGGGCTACCTCAGAATATATTAAATTGGGGATAGGTACTTGTACCCACTGCTGACAAAGCAAAACAAGGGGATATAACCAAGCATGATACAACGATGGCAGTGCTTGGTGATCTGTTGTTCTACAGTGCTACTGTATTTGCGGAAAAGAGACGCCTAGCAACACGACAAGGCTTTATTTCCCAACATTCATCTGGCTACCCGATGGACCCTCATGACTCGGTAGGTTCCATACCTCGTTTGTTCATTTGTTACTGTAAATCGCCCCTCATCAGGCTCCGACCGCTCAATCCGAGCTAGTGCCACATGCGACAATAAGCGCCAGTTCAAATAGACAACGGAACACGCGTGCAATCAAAAATGAACAACGGAACACGCGTGCAATTTCAAAAGGAACACGGAACACGTGTAGATAATCCCTTTCGCCAAGACGCGGCTGTTTTCAAGAGGCCTAATGAAGCCTCTGCGGCCTTCCCATTAGGCTCCCTCCCAACGACGGGCATGTCCTCACCTTTTTCTCGCGCAGCGGCTACACCCACTGCAGGGATGAGAAGGGAGAGAAATTGGATCGGCGAGCAGCGGCTGGCGGCGGCAGGCTCAGGCTGGCGACGGAGGGCGTCCCACGGACCTGGTGGACGTCTCCGTGGCCGCCGACGGACCGACCTCGATCGGGTGGCGACCGGCGGCTGGTGACCTCTTACTCTCGTGTGTCGTTGTCGTGCAATGGTCAACTTGCTTCACTTTATGCCAAACAGTGGGTGATCTGGTGTGATGTGGCATATGACTCCGCTTCGCGCAGTGCCTGCAGTTGCCCATACGCTGCTGCCGACCAGTAGTCAGCAATGGTCACCGGCACCAGCTGCCCTGGACAGCAATGGCCCACCGGCACCACCGGCCTTGGACAGCAAGGGTCTCCGGCACCCAGCTGCCCTGAGCAGCAAGGGTCACCGGCACCACTTGTCCCGGACAAGCAGGGATCCCCACTGATACCATCTGCCCTGGACAGCAAGGGTCACCGGCACCGCCTTATCCTGGACAGCAGGGGTTCACCGGCACCGCCTACCCTGGACAGCAAGAGTCACCGGCACCCCTCGCCTTGGACGGCTCATTCAACGCTGACCAGCGTGGACTTGTCAGCTGGCTGCTTCTGTTGTCCCTCCTGCTTATACAATCCCGCATGGAACCTGGCAACCGACGGAGCCGTGTGGGGTTGCCTGAATGCCTCAAGTCATTTTATCACAAGGCGGCAACCGGCGCCCCGCCTCCCGCACCGTCGCGATCCTCCCACACACGCAGCGAAAGACTCTTACCTCCCCTTTCCCCAGGAATCGATTTTCCCGGCCGCCGTCCCGCAATTGTTCGTCCACCATCAGCCTATCGGTTCCTGGCTCTAGCCCCTCGCGCGCAACCGCGCACGCAGACGGCGGCCACGCCGCCGACCGGTCATCGGTTACGACGCGTCGGGCGGGCGCGGCGGGGTCGGCCCTCCGGTCCGGTCCCCGACCCTCGTGCGGGCTGCTCCCCTCCGGTGAACGCTGAAGGCAGCGCCAGATCGTGCGCGAGCTCCGGCGTGATGTTCTGCGTACAGATTTGCCGGACTCGGTCGGGTGCGTGGGCGCTGAAAAGCACGACAGGAAGTCAGCGTCACGCACGAAGCTATGGCCGACGAGCTTGCGTAAGCATATGGGAAGCTTCTTAAAGCTTCTCGGGCCGTGTGGGTATGAAGGGTTGTCCGGTTTTACGTTGCCAAATACTCTCGCTGTCCCTGGTATGACCGGGATCGAATGCCTCCTTTAAAGAATAACAATTTCCCCGATCACAGAAGATGTTTATGCTGGGATACGTCTCTCGTAAGCTCAGTCCATCATGTAGAACATGATGTGGTATTCACTTACGGCTTCCAGATATGAACTCCAATGCTGTTTCTTGAAAACACAGTTTTGCAACAGTTGCCGGGCAGCGAGACTGCAGGCTCCTTCTCTAGTGCACATTGACAGCCGGCTCGTTAACATGGCTGAAATGAGTGTCCCCGCCGACGACGCCGGCAAATTGGACGGCGTACTAGAAGTGGAAACGTTACGTCATTGTTCCCCTCCGCAGCCACATTTGTCTTCATCGCGCCAGAATGCCGCGCACTTACGGCGCTGTTTGCAGCGCTCCGCGGGCGCCGGTCGTTGGGATGGACGGAGACGAATAAATTCGGTGTCACCCCTCGTGGGCCCTGCCACCCGAGAGACCGCAGCCCAACGTCCGCACCCCGATAGGACGGCACCTCGAGGTTTGTAGCTCCAAAAAAGCGCAACGGCCATCAGTTGAGCCACATCAATACAGCTTTCAGCGACAGCACTCCGGTAATTAGCAGGCAACAGCACTTTATTCCACAAGTAGAAGCAGGGTTGAGCACTCGCGACAAAGGATAGGTCGAACTATTTTTGAAGCCATTCCTATCAGTGGATGACCGCAAAACCTGATGTTTAACTTCTACGAAAAGTCTTTGGGCAATGATTCTGTGCCTATGTCCATAGGAAGAAAATGCATTTCACTCAAAGGAGATCCTCAACTTCAATTTCTTTTCATTGAATACATGGCCCATACCAGAAACTGGCGCGTACATCAACACGCGCTAGGGCGGGCATTTTGGCCGGGCCGGTTTGCTAGCAATCTGGCTCGGGCCAATGTGACCCCGCTCTTCCAGAATTATTTTTAAACGACGTGGCTATAACCACGACACTTTAAATGGCTGTAGGTGATTAAATAGTCGATCGTTTGGCATTGAAAAATAGATCAATCTGGTAAGGTCGCTGACCTATTTGGGTCATTTATTTGAAATGGCGGGCCAAGGACAGACCATGGCAGCCCATGAAGGCAATTCAGGGGAATCATTCAATCCGATCCAACAACGGAGTGTTAGACGAAGCCGTACGTTCTTGAAATAGCTTGTTATGCAATCAGACACATGAATTTAGTATTACAACTAATCTCATTCATCTTTGACCAGGAATGGAGACTAGACCACGGTCAAAACCAATCATTGATCACAAGTACGTCAACAGCCATTTTATTTGTACTGCACGAAAGTCACTGGGGGTCACTGCCCTAAACGAAACATGAACCTATTGTTCACGAATTTACGTCATCATTGAAGCTGATCTAGATTTAGAGATCTAAATATTCTTGTAGGTTTTTGGCCACCACCGTGAAGTTTTGAATGTCGAATAAGATCACGGAACTCAAGTGAACACCAGCTACCTTTTGCTTAGTACAGGTTTATGGGGTAAAAGGGGTCTGAGGAGGAGGAAAGGAAGAGGGCAAGGGAGGCGGGATGGGACGAGGAGGTCTGAGCGCATTTCAGACACCGATGTAGACACCTTGGATGACTATATGCAACACGAAGGGTAACCCGAACGACACAGGGACTCAAAATTTGACACAAGTGAGCTCAAATACAGGCCTACCTCTCTTGTAAGTTTGGTATCTCAAGCTCTCATGGCTTTTGAGATCTCAGAAGGATCAAATTCAACCCCACCCGGGTGCGTAGTATTCAACCAGCCACCCGAGGGCGCGTTAATTGCGTCAAGGTGCGATATTACAGGTCTGGACAATTGCAAGCATTTATTTTGGAACAACATACGTCCGCACATTGACAAGAATGCTGCACCTTTTTTACGAACGGGTTAGACCCGCAATAATGCCTTCAATGGTCACATGCCCTTTTGCAAAACACATTGCCTGAAATTTGCATAATGTTTTGCTAATTCACGTGGTATCTTTCTTTTTGCTAAGGTTTTATTAACAAGGCACTGTCTGAAACGAAACCATTGCAGTGGTGCTCCGTGGCGAGTATTTTAATCAAAAATGCTGCCGCTAAAGCCGAAGTGCAGAAGAGAGATCATCGTTCAGTCCATTCTTTTTTATAAATTTGATCCGAACCCTTTGAATGGATGGATTTCTGGAATCAGCGCGCACGCTAAGCAGTGCTTGTTGTGTGAGCCCTGACCCCCCACCATCCGATTGCGCAATTCCAGGCAGCGGCAGAATTTAGTCGCGAGAGCATAACGTCCCAATGCTCGGCACGGTCCGTCCTACCCTCTGACGTCAACTGACCTTTAGAGCGACCACTGCCACCGGCCGCAGGCCATACCCGTCAAGGGCAAATAGCGGGCACCCTAAAGCGATTCGAAACCACCCTGCCACGAGTGGGCGGATCGGAAGGCAGGCACTCTAACCAACTGAGCCACCGGGACGGAATTCTTACTTTGATATTTCACTCAGCCAGTTTGCAAGAAACATGAGCTCATGACTACACGGACCAGGACTAACTCAACCGCCCCCCCCCCCCCTTCTCCGCCGGATATAGGTATGGGGTTTTGCGTACGAAATTCAGATTGTCTGCAATACCTATATTGAGTAGGATTTGCGAAGCGGACCATGTTAACAACGGTGTGTTTCAAAGTTTTCACACCAGCTGTGTATCCAGGCGGCCGCCAGGAGACATCGCTCAGTATCACAGTTTGTGCGTCCGTCCACGCTGGGCGCGCTCGCGCTACTGACCGTTCGTAGACCGTTCCCCTCTTGAGGCCATTTCACGGACGTCGAATTCGGGGACGAATCACTGCGCGGCTGGTGGTAGCTATTTGTGTGGCGCTCCCCAGCTAATTAAGCGATAACTCTCCCCAGCCACGGCTTCCAATCTTGCGCTTTACTGCTGTCTGCAGCTGGGGGGAGGGGAAGGACGGATGCCCACCTCAGGGGGCGCTCTCCAGTGCGGTGCCTCGCCCAGCTGACTGCACTGCTCAATGATTACTTGTGAGGCCGCCGGGCAGGCTGATCTAAACATCAACTAACCGAACATTTGTAGTTTCAGAGGCCCAGTCGAGTCAATTACGCCCTAGACTCGCAAATATTCGCAGGCAAGCTGCTCGATCGGGCGGGGAATTCCTGCAACATTGCAACTCACAACGCTATCATCACCCACGTTCGGCTCACCCGTAGCATGTGAGAAAGTTGGGTGAACAGGGATCAAAGCTAAGTCTAGATATCGGTAAAGAGGTGTAACAACACGCCGCAACAACACAATCCTGAAGCTGTCTGACGAAGGAGAAAAACCCCGATCGTGTAAGCAAAGGCACTTTAAGCACTAATGCCAGATCTCACCACCTAGAGAACATGACGAAGTGAAACTGAACGCATAGTGTAGACAAATGTGCCATCTCCAAACCTCTGTTAACGCAGTCTGACCCATACGGGTGGCAGCAGTCAGCCGGGACTGGGAGCATGCCATTTCCAAAACCAGCCTAGAATTTATCACCCTGCGCGCTAAACCGGTCGTCATGGATTGTCCGCAAGGCCTCTACGAGCTTAAGAGCGTCCAACACATGGCAGCATTAACAGTCAACCAGTTCGCTGCCAGTGTCGCCTCTTCGTCCCCCTTATTGCGTATCATAGGCTGTGGTCTGTAGTGGCACCTTGTAAAAGTAGCAAGGGGCCGAAACCCATATTTGGAAAGGAGAGAAATGCTCGGGTTACTATTTGGTTTCACGTACAATGCTTTTAGCACTAGGGTGGACATGTCATTGGGCGTGAGGCCTGACTCAATATTGACCCCCGCCCTGATGTGTGACGGATCGATAGGACACCCCTCGGGTTTTCTGAGGATACCTCTCTGGCATGCCGTGTATTCGTGCTCAAATTTTCGTCAGTCCGTGGGAGATCCATTGCGCATGTTTTAAAACTAAACGCGTAACCCTAGCATTCCCGATTTGGAGAAACGGCGATCTTTTTTTGGAACCTTGCACTGAGATCCAAGGTCAACAAAGGCGCGGGAGGCAACCGAAGATTCCGTGCACCGCGCAATGCGGGGTGACACGGCTTCATGAACGGAGACATTTGTCATAGTTGTTCAAAACATACAAAAATATTTATTACCGTGCCCAGAATTGAAAAAGAAATACGTTGATCAAGTTTTATGTCGCTACAAGGCGTGGCATTGTACATATGACTATTTGAAACTGAAAAAGATATAATTTAAAAACAAATGATTTTTGACTTAGCATTTTAGGGTCGATGTTTGACCTACCCAAATCTATCCTATTAAAAATCGCGAGATCCTGCTGCGACCGATGCACAATTTTTCTGCTAAGCTCTATATTTCTCAGTTTCGAAATTTGAAAACTGCAGGGGATATTCATCGACCCAATAATCAGTATGCGTTATGAAAGAGGGCGGATCGTGGCAAGAGGTAAGCGTGGGCATGATCCCCTCGGATAGAACCGGTGTTCCACCAATGGCAGTGGCCTAAATAGGGGGACGATGAGGTATGGGAACTACTCAAGCGTTTCGCTAAGTCAACCATGACTTTCACCAAACCTTGCCAGATCCAAAACCGGCCAAGTTTTGAACAATATTGCTTGATAAATGTTCGATGAAAAAAACGTAAGGTCTTACGGTGCTAGTGTGTTGGCATTGTTAGTTCATGTGCTAAAACTGGCCAGCCTTCAATATTCATTGACTTACAGCCTACAAGAAGATAATATGCAGGTTTTAAAAAACACGCTACGGAAATGCTCAGCATGTTTAGCGATGCCTACGGTCACCAGCACCCACGAACACTGCTGGAAGCCTTTAGCATTTGCACAAAACACCGCGATGGCAGTCTGTTTCTTGTTTTTGTTATCACGATTGGTACCCCATACATGTGGTGGTGCACACGGAACATACTGGCATGTCCGATATTGTTTACTAATACATCAAGTGCCTCCCCTTCATTCCCCTTACGCGTTTGCTGTAAATGAGCCTGCCCGTCCACACTACGTCCGGTCTTACTGAAGCAATAAAGCCAGGGCACGGCAAAGTTCCCCCTTTTACTGTTATTGCTCACGTCGCGAAGTAGTTTCCCCTCGTCCACGTCTCCATTACGGCGACATGTTCTCTTTATTGACAGCTGTACCGTTTTCATTTAACAATATCTGCAATGGGTCCTATTGGTTCCCCCGTTTTCCGAGCGCGTATCATTGGAGGAGTTGGGGTGAGGCCGTCGGCTGACGCTCATATTTTATCGGCGGCGCCGTGCCCGCGCATGCCATCTAGCCTGAGTCAAAGTTCAGTGGTTTCTCGCGCCATCAACGTGGTCTTTGCTTGTGGTCACTGCACATTCCGGCATTTATTGGCTAAACCAAGTGCCCGGAGCCAAGATGGCACGGCGGGCCGGGCTCACATCGATTCGCGTAAATAGCGTCGGCCAGATTTAGTGCCGATGTCCGCTGTGATAAGGCCGGGCGGTCGCGGCCGACGCTCCCCGACTGCGATTGTTCTCCGGGCCGGCCGGCTGGCGGCCGCGCAGCGGCCGAGCCGACCGACAGGCCAGGGCCCGACGGACCCCAGCCGGGGCAGGGGCGCGTGTACGGGCGGCCCAGGGTCGGCCGGCAGGCCAGGGCCCGGCGGACCCGCCGGTGGTAGGGGCGCGTGGTGCGGAACGTCCCAGGGTCGGCCAACAGACCAGGGCCGGCCGACAGGCCAGGGCCCGACGGATCCGCCCGGGGTAGGGGCGCGTGTACGGAGCGGCCCAGGGTCGGCCAACAGACCAGGGCCGGCCGACAGGCCAGGGCCCGACGGACCCAGCCGGGGTAGGAGCGCGTGTACGGAGCAGCCGCGCAGCGCCGCCCGACAGACCGGGACCCGGCGGACCCGGCCGGGGTAGGGGCGCGTGTGCGGAGCGGACCAGTGCCGGCCAACAGACCAAGACCCGGCGGACCCGGCCGGAGTGGAGGCGTGTAAACGGAGCGGACCAGGCCTGTGCCGACCGCCGCCGGCGCGTCTCCGATGAACCTTCCGCCTGTGGGGTCAGGGCAACATGCGACGGGCCTGGTGCAAACTGCGAACTAATACAGGAAGGCTTTTTACCTCGTCTGTCAGCCTGTGGTGAAATGCTGCACACGCCTGAACTCGATTCCTGCTTCATTATGGCGCGTAAATCTATCATTGTCGCGGTCCGTTGGCGGTAAGAAAGACATCTCCATTGGAAATGCAGCTCTCAATCTGAAAACGTTGGATACAAATAGTCTTGTCCGAACTACGCCACGCGACAAACTTCACTCAGAGTTGTTTTTACGATGTTTTTTTCGAAGTAATTCATCATTCCATTCAAACATGTCATTCGGCCAGATACCACTATAACACCCAGTTTATCGAGATCGCGGTGACATGTTGACAGCATGTCTCCTAAAGAACAGCAATCTCAAGACGCGAAGGAGGATCCGAGGGAACAGCCTGGCCTTGCCAGCTGGCTCAAATGCGAGAAAAGTTTTCGGATGAACGCGAGTTCTACACGAACCAGGCAAAAACCAAGCCAAAGACCATTTTCTTGAAAATTTGAATTTTAATAACCGTGTGTTTTGGGCTGTACACGCAATGCAATTACAAAATGCTTAACCACACGAAGACAAATTCTAAAACATGTGTTGCGTGCCACCAAGTGTAACAAATAATTCAAATAACGATATTCATAACTTCGGCCATGTTGTGCAGATGGGTAGATAGTAATCAATGAGGAGACTTGCGAAAGTGTGGCGGTTTATTTTTGCTTCCGAATTTTTAGGACTGCGAGTCGAAAGAACACTAGCACATATTTGCGCATTAAAAATACTAAAATTTCAGCGCCGCTATATGGTGAGTTCTGATGCGCTGTCATTCTCGTTAAGCGCGGCTGTGTAGTGAGTGCTGATGTGCTGTCAGTCTCGTTCAGCGCCGCTGTGTGGTGAGTGCTGGTGTGCTGTCAGTCTTGTTCAGCGCCGATGTATGATGAGTTCTGACGCGCTGTCAGTCTCGTTCAGCGCCGCTGTGTAGTGAGTGCTGATGTGCTGTCAGTCTCGTTCAGTGCCGCTATGTGGTTAGTGCTGGTGTGCAGGCAGTCTCGCGCTTCGCGCTTTATACCTGCGGCAAAAAGCTGCGTACCATAATTCCTCCCCCCCCCCTGTAGGTGCGTAAATGACTAGTATTGTACTTCGGATCGATGCTCATTTGCAGTCCGCGTGAGGTCCCTGGCACTTGATGCTCTTAAGAGCAAGTTCTCTCCCCAGCAGGCGTGAGCCTGGTTCCCAGTATTGGTTCCTGGTTTCCACTGGTTCCGTCTCAAAACAAAACCTTGGATTTTGTTCCCGCTAGGTTTTCCGTCCAAAGCAAAACCTGGATCCTGGTTTCCTGTAGCGTCTTCAACAACCAAGATCCTGGATCTTGGTTCTCACTGATATTTTTCGATGAAACAAAACACTGGATCCTTGTTCCCACTGGCTCCTTCAAAAAGGCAAAACTCTGGATCCTAGTTACCTCTAGTTTTTTTAGCACACCATTGGCCTGGCTCCTGGCTCCTGGTTTTTATTGGCTCCTTTGAAATTCTGGAACTCGAATACTGCTCAAGACTGAGGGGATTATTTTTTATAAGCAGAGGATCCTGACTTATGGTTTTCAATCACAAGGTGATGTAAGTCCAGCTTTATTTCTTCGGCTTGGCGAGCACTGAAGAACGCTTTGGGATGGATTGTTCAAATATTGTAGGGCTTTGGAACGTTACTAAGCTGTCTGTTGTTCTGATTTTACATACTAGAAGAAGAGGAGTGATATAAATATAGGCATTGAATTGGACGTAGGTATTTTCTCTTTGACATAGTTACAAGGAAATTGCGGTGAATGATCCACGACTTAGCACACTGTGCGCTGCACCAGGCCGTTGTTGCGGCTGACAGGTCAGGGATAGAGGCATGCAATCCGCCACTGAGCACGTGAACATTTCACCCATCCGTTTTATTTCGATTTTAGCAGAAATGGCTTCCTCCGACTTTTTAGTCCCTACCTGAACGTGAAAACGTTTCTAGCCTGTACTTACTTAACTAATAATAACGTCATATCAGCCATGCAGACCTGCCTAGGGACTTCAGATAAGACCTTCTACGCATCCAAAGCAACTGCAAATGTTCAACCTGACCTCATTATGATAACAGAATCACCAAATGAGCCAAGCCACACACACTGAAGCTCAACACTCAAAACATCCAGCTCCTCTTATCTGGCAGCAAACCTTCCGACTAAGCCTCGGATGCACCAAGAAGCGGTGTGCGACCGGACACATTCACTCATTGGCCTTGATGAGGTACTGATGTCAGTCTTCAAACTCAAACCCGTGCGTAGCCGACACTCTATCATCGGTAGCACACGCTGGCATAAACCTGCGCACGACGCACTAAATCCTCCGACTTTGCGTCATTCCAACGCGAAGCCTCCCAACGTCAGCAGGAGCGGCGAGCCAGTACTTTCACGACCGTCGCGGCCTCAACTTGGTCGGATTTGAGAGTCCAGTCAAAGCTTCTGGTGCGGCGCGCTCACTTCCCCAACCAAATACGAGTTGAACGAGTCTGTAGGGAGTCGTTCATTGCAGCGGCGATCGGCCGCCTTGATTCGCTCGGGCCACCCATCCTAATTCCATTTCCGCAAACACGGGTAAGTTTCTTGGGCTTCAATTGGATTCGGTGGATTCTGATGAAACGGCTGGGAGTTCACTTTAAAGGGCTGGTGTCCATGAATAAGCTGAATCAGACTTGAAACCACAAACCATGCTTATTTATTTTTCACACACTTAACTATGTGCATTGCAGTCGGCAATTAGCAAGCCTCACGGGCTGTTAGTTCAGTTTATCTGATATTCAAACACTTTCAACTTGCTCGTCAGTTGTTTTGACATGCCGCCCCCATCCATGGCATGGTGAGGGGAGCAGGCCGTAGTCGCCAAGAGGAGCGCCCACTTGAGCTCAAAGCTCGGCTCTTCGACACTGTCCGGTTGCATCAGACGGTACTGGCGGAGAGGTGAGCAGGTCTGGGAACTCAGTGACGAGGTCGGCGGCTGTGGGACAGCTGCAGCAGCCTCACGAGGTGATGGCGGAACGGCTGTCGAGCTCTCCGTCATTGAGCGGATCAGTGTCGCATCTATAACCAGCCAGCTGGTCACTGTAGGAACAGGGCGCAGACAAGGAAGCGTAGAAGGCGTGGCAGTGCACATAAAAAGCGGAACAACCAATGTTTCGGACCGATTCCTTCATCATTCAACGTCACACGGCTTAGACAGCTGCGATCGCCTATCGATCAATCGCTATCCCGTTTGACGTGAGAATGCAACAATGGTTCACCTCTGTTTAGAGCGCCAGGCACAAATAACTACTGTAACCGTTGAAGGCATGTCACACACCAACAGGTATCAAGTCGTGCATACTTGTCACAGTCAAGAAGACATTGCCACTACCTGACACCATCAGTCTTATAAAAAGCCTACCAACTGGCTCTAAAAGTAAGCTCTTAGGCATGACACTAAATCAAACAAGCATTTAAATATATTATATATATATATATACATGATATGTTGCGTATATTTAATAACATCGTTACTGTCGTATATGACGACCGCTGCCCAACTTAAACTTTTGCGCAACCTTTCCCTCCAAATGTCCTTGTCCTCTTTTTGGACTCATTTGTAATCTCTGAGATCAAGTCGGGTCGTTGGGGATACGCATGCTGTGCATTGCTATACAATAAGGACTTGGAACACGATCATTGGATGAACTTATTTTACATTTTCTGACGCTCTTTCAGTTGTGAACAATTATAATTAAGGCATTTGACCTTTGACAGGTTGAGGACACACTTTCTTAGAAAGCCAAGTTTTTCCCGCGCGGTCATACGAGGTCACATATTCTTAAAGTGTATAACAATTACAGTCATCATGCAGACACCACACAGCAAAGAGCTGTACGTCTTTAAGATTTGTCACTGCTGTCACTTTCCAGTTTTCAGACCGTAACCGAGAAACCTGACCTTCGACCATGCAGCAGTGTGTGTCCACCTCCATCGATGAATTTTTCGACAAGTCGTGCTTTTCACGATTGCAGATTGCAAAGTTCTTTTTGCGTCTCACAAGTGACGTTACAAGAGCTGTCACTAGCCTACGAAGCTTTTTTAGAACTGTTTGGTCATTAGCTGTTAGTGTCCTACCAAATCACAACAGGAATTCACGGTAGTTAGAACAGTGCTAACTACCTAACTAGGAGAGAGTCCTAACTAGAATTAAACACAAGCATAGATGCCATCCACTTACCAGGCGTCTGGACTGGCCACTGTGTGGTCATCCTTGTGAATGACTTAGATATTTTGTAAAAAAAAACAAAAAAAAAACAGTCTACTGGCCCTCAGCCTCCAATCCTGCCGCGCTCCGCGAGGGCCAGTTGATGTTGCAGCTTTCCAATAACAGATGGCACCGCTGTTGACAAGTGGCGTCGGCGCGTCGGACGCGCGTCGCCCCTCTACACCGGCAGTGCTGCAGCACACGCCTAAGGGGGCGCAGGCCAGGCGGATGCGGCGCTCAGGTCACGTGTTTCCAGCGATGTCTAGTTCAGGCTGTGGGATGATCTATCGAGCTGTTTGATTGTGCAGGTTGTGGTGACCAGGAAACGCATACGCACCGGACTCGGAAGTGGATTGAAAGAGGTCGCCGCTACTGACATTCTGACATGCGACGGCTTGAAGGCAAGAATATCATGATTAAGTGTTTCATCATCATCATTATCGTTATTCAAGGTGAGAGTAGCACAAAGTCTGTGTCATTGATTTTGAAAAGACTTTTGGGCCGGGGACGAGAAAGGGTCGACAAAAATGTTGAAACATCTACAATTGGAGACAGCGGATGGTCACAGTTGCATTGTCGCCGCACTGATACCCAGAACGGGATCAATACCGATGTCTCTGAAGTGCAGGGACTTTTCCGATTCCAGGAGCTGTGGGTCTGTGTTGAATGCGATCGAAGTCGTAACCATGGAACAGTCCGCAGCCATCCTTCACAACTGGAGGTTCCCCCCTGCATCTAAGCTGGGGCTGCCTATACGGCCATCCAAAGGAGGACTCGGGAGCAGCCTATCCGGCCGTCTAGAGTAGGACTCGGGGTCTGCCTCAGCACCGGAAGCAGGGCATTGCATGAAGCTGCCGTTGAGCCAAGCAAGCGCCGTTTTCCCGCTTTGGTCTGCGGTCCTATCACACATTGTAAAGCTACCAACATAAACAGTGTCTGCGGTCGGAAGATCAGGTCGGGGAATAATTTTGCTCCGACGGAATCGGCATTTGTGAATGCGCATGCGTATTTACTCCATCAAAGGCACACCTCTAGGCCACGTGGTCAATTGAATGCAACATGTTCACCAGGGATCCGAAACCACGGGTGTTTTTTATTATCCTGTATTAGTATATAAACATAAGCAAATGGTAGTAGCACGATAGCGGGAAGTGAGAAGCGAGTTGCATGATTCTTCCGGATATATACGGATACGGATTTAGATATCACGGATTTATGCGATTTTTTACCCTTAACGGCCCGACCCGACCCGACCCAACCCATCGTCACGTAATGATGGATCCAGGGAAGTGGAGAAGAGGGGCATCCGTGCTTTGTATTATTTCAAGGCGATGAAAGACAAATTGTGTGTGCTTTGCACTGTGCCAAAACACTCATTCTCAACGACATTGTCATTGGTGACCCAAAAATACCCATTGAGGGAAAATGCCGCTGGCTGCCCGTGTCCGGACCGTTTCCGGACGCTGGCTGTTCGTGTCCGGACCGTCTCCGGCCGCTGGTTGCTCTTGTCCGGACCGTCTCCGGACGCTGGTTGCCCGTGTCCGGACCGTCTCCGGCCGCTGGTTGCTCTTGTTCGGACCGTCTCCGGACGCTGGTTGCCCGTGTCCGGACAGTCTCCAGCCGCTGGTTACCCGTGTCCGGACCGTCTCCGGCCGCATGTCACGTGTGATGCCGTCTCCGGCCGCCGTTCGCCATGGCCTAGCACCGCAGGGTCGTCCTCGTCGGCCGCCAGCGGCGGCGTTCGGCCGTAAAATCGCAGCCAACACGGGTGCGACGTGTCGACAATGGGAAACGAATGGCCCCATATCACCGGCTTCGGAGCGGCTGAAATACGGCGTTTCGCGCCGGCCCTCCGGTCTGTACCTGGGTGCGACCGCCGCCGACCGAACGCCGAGCTGTGAAGCCTCCCGAGGCCTCACAGCTCGGAAGGTGAGGCCTCCCGAACGCCGGGGAGTGAAGGCCGCGCCCCGCCCCCTTGCTACTCTGCTTCACTTAGACCTGTCGAAGTGGAGTAGTTTCCCAAAGTAAGGCAGTTGTCTTGTCATCGATTGGCTCCGCTACCAGCCCTTGATCTTAAATATGAAATCGGTGAAATTTGCGGTGTTACCATTGCGATGTTCACGCCCGGGTTTGAAAAATAGTCTTTCCTGTCTCTTTCCAACGGCCAGGAAAATAAAAGCATTTCTTTTCCCGTTTTAGCCTCACATATGTGGGGGATCAATGGTATCCCACGGCACAATCATAGGAATGGCCGAGGAGGTTTCATTCTTCTTCCAGGTCGTCCTATCTATTTGCTATGGGTCGGGCCACATACGTCACGACCATTGACATGTAAGGTCTGCTAGAAGCGCGGAATTTTTTGGCATGCTTGTTCAGCCTGGAAGTAAATCACCCTTGTTTCAAGACATTTTTACTGACCACAGTACAAACATGAAACTAATGCGAAGCAGGCGTACGCACGATTTCAAACGAGCGATAGTGAAGTTAGAATGCGTTTTGAGTAGTTGCCATTAATGTATTGGTATTGTTTTACGTTCAACGTTACGGGTAGCTATTTCTCCGTGCATCGTCAGTCAGCTGTTGGCTGGTCCTGGGCAGGATCTTAGGCCTGAGTATCCTCAGCATGCAACCATGCACATGCACGCATGCATGCCAACTTCGGGGTTTCTGGCGGTTTGAGGCTTAGAACGTTCTATCATGCCATAGATGTGCAGGGACAGCCGCCCTGACCACCAGACCACCGGGTAAGATGTTTGTCGGCCGGGGAGGATCCTCCCCAGCCGTGTGGCGGCTGGAGTGGCAGGCCACTCATCGCGAGATTGCAGAGTCAAGGCATGAGCCTCCGCGGCCAAACGGCCTGCGTGCATGGCTTAACGCCAGACGTCCTCGGGTCCCACTCAGGGCCAGCTAACACCTGGTAACGGCCGGAGAAACAACTGGCCGAAATATTGCTGGCGAAGTATCGTCCTGGAGAGTACAATGATCCCGAGCATATTCCATCTATTCTTACACCTCATGTTAGTGATTCGCATGCCTACTGCATGCATTAATTTATAAACGCTCATTTTACAATATTTTGCTACAGTGGCCTTTATCTCGAGGCCTTTCAACATATCTGAAGGAGTTTTCGAGCTTAGCGCTACTTTGCATTATATGACATGCATAAATAAAATAAATGTTTGCATGCGTGCACAGTTTACATCTGACCTTTTTGATGTTTGACAACGGGGAATTTCATGTAATATTAAGGAGACAAATCGCGTCTTCGCTGTTAATGATGCCGGGGTGCCAGGTACTTCAATGTCATAGCTCATGTACCGAGTTTAAATCATGTGTGGTGAGGCGTGGCCCCCAAATCGTCTTTCCTGGACTGAATCATATGTCGCTCGGAAATTACGAAAAACACCCTTGTTTCTTTTTGTGTTCAAACAGTTTTGTGGATGCTATCACACTGAATATTATTGGGCAAACACTCGTGTAGCGTGTTCCACTGCTTCCTGATCGGCAGCGATGCGTGTTTTCGCCACGAGCCAATATCTTTTGATCTGGCGATGGAAGGAAACAAATCCAATCATCGTCGAATAGAGATAGTCTCTCCTGCATCCACAAAGTTAGTGTTCTTCCAGCAGACAGGACATATTGCCAATTTGTATAACCTGGCGCAGATTCACGGCGCTTCAACGACTTTTTTGATGTCCGAATGCCGTTCCACGGACTCTCGGATGTTTTGCTTTGTGCTGGCGGTTACCAGACGGACTGCGGACAGGAAAGGGAACTGTGGACGCTCACCAACTGCCCTAATGCCTTTTACGCGAAAAAGATGCTGTGATCGAAAGAGTAGCTACGTATACTGCACACGGACAGATGCGGTGATCGAAAGAGTAGTATGTACCGCGCTGAAAATCTCGCAGCCCTATGTTTACGTCTCCGTGGATGAATGTGATAAGACGGCTGCCCAGCCACAATATTTTTTTCGCCGTGAGCCAATATTGAACACAACCGAGCGTGCTTTCGAACTACTTTTACAGCAGCACTGAAAAATCAATGGCATTTCGCCCGAGCGGCGCGGTCTGGGGCGGTGGCGAGAGACACGAGAGGAGGTCCGCTCCCGGCCGAAAGCGCCTCCACTGATTACAGGAGCCGAGCGGCGATCGGAACGGATAAACGTGATGCCGTCCAGTCCATTTCTAAAGCTGTCCGAAGTGGTACGCCGATAATGCCGAACTTCGTCCGTCAGGTCTCGCTTCTCACGCTCGCTTGGGGCAGATTAGCGTCCTGGCGAATGCGGTGGGGACCATGTGGAAAGTCTGCCTGTGGTTGACGGGCGAAAGCCTCATATCCGCAATTGTAAAGAGTTGATACCGGAATAACACAGAATCTCTGACCAGACGAACGTCTAGCCGACCAAACC
Organism: Pollicipes pollicipes; assembly: GCF_011947565.3. Lineage (NCBI taxonomy): Eukaryota > Metazoa > Arthropoda > Thecostraca > Pollicipedomorpha > Pollicipedidae > Pollicipes > Pollicipes pollicipes. The sequence continues at coordinate 8,599,053 of NW_023596921.1, read as the reverse complement.
GAGTCACGCTGTTGTCCGTTGTTCGAAGGTGAGCTGGCCATAGGTCATAACTCTGCCGCTGGAGGCTCAAAGATGCGCTGTAGCACACGCTCGGGTGAGTGGTCATGTTGACAAGCATCTAAGGTTTCCCTTAAATAAATTCTGATTGATGCGGTGCACCTGCGCCGAACTTTCTTGTGTTTTAGACAATTGAATAGCCGAGCATTTGATTTGCAAAATTTGATATGCCATTTGAGGTCGCTGACTTATGGCGGGTAAAAGCTAGGCCATCACAGTCAGCGAAGTGGATTCCAAGGGAACCGTTCAATCTGCTGTGACAACGTAATATTGAACTAAGTGATACAAGTTTGATATGAATCCTTAGGCAACTGGACCTTTGTTTTTGGGATTACGATTGATCCCCTCCACCTTCTGTCAGCTTGGAGGGTCAGAGCATGGTCAAAACCAAACCGCTATACTTCTGGAAAATTTGCTTTATCAGGTAGTTTTCGACGCTTTCTCATCATGACTTTCTGGATCACAGCGACATCAAGAGCTTTTTAATTTCGACTTTGAAGATCGCAGGTCACTGACGCAAATGACCCTGGCCAACGTTTGGGTTTGAGGAGCATGCCACCTAAGGCAGAACTTGGCGCCGAGTGCAAATTAAAATACGAAAATAAGTCCAAAGGTTCGTCATAAATTGTAGCTTTTGAAGGTAAGACAAGGTTGATAGCACGATGTGAAATATTCTGAAATGACTATGCTATACTAAATACTAATTGTGTGAGAACTGTGGGTACTCCGGCCGATGATCTTGAGCTCGACCTTGTTTGACATCATTTGACCCAAAGGTCATGACTCAAGGACTTCAAAATGCGACACAAATTGGTTCACACAAAACCCTAACTAGTTCGTGACTTTATGTGTCTTAAGCCCTCTCAGTTTTTGAGATATCAGGGGAGGGGAATCAATCCGACTCGAGCTCCACGCGTTCAATTGGCCACCTGGGCGCGGACAACTCGAGCGTGCTGGCGATCTTCAGGCATATTTTCCCATTAATTTTCCTAGCGTCAAACACCGATTTTCGCCTCCTTATGAAGTGACTGCATCCACAGCTCTAAGCTGTCTGCCAGCACAGCCTCCTCTCGAAATTTCTACTAGGTCGGGTTAGCCTGATAAGGTTAGGTTAGGTTTTGCGGTGGTCCAATGAGCTAGTTAAAGCTGCATGTTCTGCTTCCGTCTGCTGCGTGAGTCCGGTAACAGGCGAGACGAAATCCCTAGCGGAGCGACAAGCAAGCAGGTATTTCTGCCTACGTAGGTAGCTATGTTTATTTTGTCTTACGTACGTGTTATAAACGCAATTCCGATCGTCTTACAAAGGAATATCACCGGTATAATGTTCGGGGTTCTCTATCATGAAAGCATGTGTCTCTGCATGTCACAGTGATCATGTGTTTTAATCTGAGACAAGCCGAGATGAAAAAAGCTTTTGGCCTCAAGCCAATTACGGGATGCAAGAGATCTTTGTTTGTAGGATTGTTGCCCCTCCCCAAGCCATTTTCAAACGCACGCGGCTCCCACTCACCTCAGCATTGTTAGTGACTGTCGGTTGGTAGATATCCTATTTAAGTCAGACATCTTTCAAAAATGTAGCATGAAAAACCCTGTACATTAGAACTTACCCGAACGCAGAAAACAGAATGGCTAACATTGCCATTTTTTTTAGCCATTCTGTTCTCATCGTTCGGCTCTGTTCCAGTGCATAGCTCTGTTTATGAAATAATTTCAAAAGATGTTGGACTTGGACATGTCACCTCAGCACGACAGTTACTAACAACGCTTTGGCGAGTGCGAAGTGCATGTATGTGGGAATGTGTTTCAAGTGAGAGGAAAAAAGCGTAAAGCTAGTAGATTGTTTCAGATCAAAAACTCGTTGTTCATTTTGGCTTGTTTTAGATATCCAAATTAATAGAATGCAGTTGATCACATCTGTCCTCACTCCAGCAACAGCATTACAAAAATAATCGCGCATGCCTGCAGTGTTCATTGTCCTGTACTAATGTATAGCACACCTGCGTTGGGTCGTGTTTCTATAGTTCAGTTCTGAGCACCCGCCTTAAGTCCATTTGGTTTTGTTACAACATACATTTTTGTATCGGGAGAAGCTGAGTGCACTAACTACGTTTGCTGATCCTGTCCTTCCTATATGGTTTGGAATATTCTGGTTGGATTTGGCAGAGTCCAACAGCTTACAAACACAGGGAACATCACAGCTTTTGAGATTTGTTGTCTTCTCTAACGCCGCGCACCAAAACGGCACCATGGCAGGTGGTCACTTGGATGGCTCTCGCCCCCCCCCCCCCCGCTGTACCCATATTAGCCTCCCATCTCGTCTACCATCCAGACAAAATGGTGCAGAATTGTAACGGGGTGAAGATAAAACTGTTTTAAAAAGAAAGACACAACTTGGGTGGAGAGATTTTGTCACGACTTCCCACGTATGTGACCCAACAACGATCTTCTTTGTATTCGCAATCCCTTCAAGGTCCGTCAGCAGCGGCGGCCAGGGTCGCCGCCAGGTCTCTGTGTCCGTGTCGCCACAATCGTCACACACGGCACATGCGTACCGTGTGGTTCGATGGACGTGGAGCATGGCTCTCGTTAGGATCAAAGAATGGTCGTGTGGCGGATACCAGGTTTTTAACCGGAAAAGATGCATCTTGATTCAAACAGGCTTTCCTGGTCAAAACGAGCTTCCTTGGGCATTTGAAAATGTCCATCATGTAGTATTTCTGATCTAATTGGCTGCTTTATTGTGCCGGCTGTTGGGAGAGGCACTTTGCGGTCGAAAACGCTGGGATGGCCTCGTGATGGGCTTTGACAAACCCTGCATCTATACTGCCACCCGTGACAACTCCCGCATCTACACTGCCACCCGGGAAGTGATTAGGCGCAGGTTGTCTGTTGCCTAAGGGCCAATCCTCCCCGCTTCTGGCGGCAGTCGTCATCGATCAGACGCGCTCAGCACGGCTTCTGGACGGCTCCCACGGCGGGCGGGCATCCATCATCCGCTGGTCGAAACACCATCACCGCGCGCCGCTCGGCCCAACGATTCCCGCCGTGCGGCGCCTCGGCAGCGGGCGGTTCCGGCTGGCACGGGGTGGAAATCTGAGCGGCGTGGCGCCGTGAAGCCCCGGCTCGGCACTGTCAGGCCCCCACGGCCGCGTCAGGCACCGAGCTGACCCGACCTCAGGTCCGTGGGCGGCGGACGCTGAGCCCGGGCCAGCCGAGCACCGGTCATCTGTGGGGCGTAGGTAGCCGCGTCCGGCCCAGCGACTGAAGTGAAATGTGAGCCATCTTTTGAAGTCAACGAAACGAATGAAATAGCGTGTGACCCATCTTTGGTATTTTCGGGGAAGGCTGCCGGACATGATAATGCAGTCATTACACTATTTAATGTTTTACCGTGTGGACATGTCAAGCTGTCGTTTTTTTTCAAATGCCTGTTCAAAGATGATGCATTGCTGAAACGAGAATTTTGAAAACAAGATGTAAGAAAAAGTTTGAGTTTCAGAATATGTTCGTCCATATTACTGCTTACTCAAGGTAGGTTACTCATGTTACTCTTATATCTTTTGCGGAACCCTTTAACAAAACATTAACCGCTTACAACTACTTTTACAAGATGAGTCATCATGACTATGTCTCGAATGGTTATTGATTCCTCATGGTCAATTTGCTGACATGAGTATTAGCAAACAGATAAACTATGAAACTATATATATTAACTATGATAAAAATACGCAGGTAAAAGCAAGGATCAAGAAGGTGACTAATGACAACCGGGGCACTAAACTAAACTTATGCGACTACAGGACTGGACTCTGAAAATTTAAGAAACTATCGTGACAAAAGCGACGAAATGGATTTGTCAATGCAAAAGCCATGCTATCAAAACTCACAATGAGAGTTGCCGTGGCTTCTGCCACACCTGTCACGCCCATCTCCCCACCAATGGCTGAGATACTGTGTGCCTGCATCCGTATCTGTGCTACCAAATCCCTTTAAGACTTTGGGGAGAAAGCTTGCTGGTTACGCAAATAAGGAGCCCCCGGTGAGAGCTGCTGTGATACCGGCTGTGTATATAAAGCCCGTGGTTTTAGTGTTATCTCACACGCTCTTCAGTGGTATGCGGTGGTACGCCTTCAAATTTGGCCAGTTTAGAGCTGTATGAAAAACAAGCACGTTTTTGCTATTCTTTACTTAGATATTTTGTTAATTGTTTTCGTTGTTCTGCTTTACAGAATATGCTGTTATAAATTTTGTACACACAACCGATCATGGCTTTATTGCATCGTATTAAGCCGTCATTCGCCACCATCCAGATGAGTTTAGCAGGTACCTGCTATCCAGCAAGCACAGCCTGGCTCATCCCGGCGACAGGGACGGCGGTTTGTCAGCGGACCCTGACAACTCGCCCCCACTACAGACAGGACAAACCGACACGTCCCGGCGACGGTGACGGCGGTTTATCAGCGGACCCTGACAACTCGCCCCCACTAAAGACAGGACAAACCGACACGCCCCGGCGACGGTGACGGCGGTTTGTCAGCGGACCCTGACAACTCGCCCCCACTACAGACAGGGCAAACCGACACGTCCCGGGGACGGTGACGGCGATTTGTCAGCGGACCCTGACAACTCGCCCCCACTACAGACAGGACAAACCGACACGTCCCGGCGACGGTGACGGCGGTTTGTCAGCGGACCCTGACAACTCGCCCCCACTACAGACAGGACAAACCGACACGCCCCGGCGACGGTGACGGCGGTTTGTCAGCGGACCCTGACAACTCGCCCCCACTAAAGACAGGACAAACCGACACGTCCCGGCGACGGTGACGGCGGTTTGTCAGCGGACCCTGACAACTCGCCCCCACTACAGACAGGACAAACCGACACGTCCCGGCGACAGTGACGGCGGTTTGTCAGCGGACCCTGGCAACTCGCCCCCACTACAGACAGGACAAACCGACACGTCCCGGCGACGGTGACGGCGGTTTGTCAGCGGACCCTAACAACTCGCCCTCACTACAGACAGGACAAACAGCGCCAGGCTCTAACCGGTCAATACCAGACGTATCAGGATCAAGGATTAGCCGAACGGTTGTCTGGCCGGGATGAATTCCTGTGAGTGGCCAAGGGGACGTGCCTCACTTACGACTAAGTCAATGCAATAACTTAGCAATTTCTCTTAAAAATGTGGTAACTTCAGGCAACGCAACAGCACCATACTATATAGACTGGAAACGGTCTAGTCAGTAGAGCCAATAAAGCTCCGCTGATGCCTGGATCAATAACGGCTTCCATGCATTCAATGGAGGCCAACCGCGGCAAGCAACGACAATTACGACAAAGCTCTGGCGTTTCCATCTCAGGCACTGTACCAGTACCACCGATCCTGACGCAGTACCAGCTGCTAGTGCCGTGATACGGAAAACTTCAGTTGTTTTCTTAACCTGGCGTTGGCCTACTGCATGTTTCGAACTCCTCATGCTGTGTTTTAAGGACAAGTCTGAAGGCTTGGATCACAGCGTTTAATTCACATGTTGGTGAAAATATCAACTAACTAGGTATCTGAGAAGGTGGAGGCAATAAGGCAACAGATGAACGGCTTTCCAAAAGCGAAATCTTATCTGAGGCAATCTGGCTGACCACAGAAGGAAGACATGAATTTAGCAACTGCTACCACCCCGTGACACGCTCAGCAAAGGAAGGCGCAGGGCCTTGCTGGCTGCAGCTACCCGTGGCTGGTGTCGCAACAGCGGCAGCGGACTGTCTCCCAGTTGGCGGGGACATATATATATATATATATATATATATATATATATATATATATATATATATATATGTCCGCCCCGCGCAGTGTCGGGTCAGAACTAACGGCTTGTCTCATCGCTTCATCCCGGGTGAGATTTGATCCTGCAGGAGTCGCTAGTGGGTCAGAGGCCTGACGAGCCAGGTGAAGGCATCGTTGATAGTCTCCTGGAAGTAAGCTCCAGCAAATACTACCCTGAATCTGCAACGGCAGGTACCAACCAATGGACCCGCCAGGCCCCTGCTTTCTGTCAAGTAAATGGTGTCCAGCAAGCGTCTCGTTAGAAAGCTCGAAATATGCAGTCTTCAGTACTTCAAGTGGTTCCTTGTTCAAGCAGAACACTTACTGATTTGGTAACACTGTGAACACGCAGAACACTTACTGACACTGACTTACACAGTGGGAGCTACCTATGTTGGGAGGAATTCGAGCTTGCCAGAAACCTGATAGTCACTGAATAAGTCCACAACATTTCAAAAAGTGCAGGACCATCGATTTCACTAAGTCAAATTGGGCTGACCACGCAACCTTTATGGACTAAGATACTTCTGCATGACGGCTCTCACATTGTACGAATTGCGAACTAGCAATTCATATAAATAGCCTTCAACCCTCTTACATCAAAGCAGTTTCTTTGGAGGCTTTATGGGTTTTTGCTATCGTTGAGTAAATTGAAATGATCTCTTAAGAAACAATTAGCCTGCATACTTCAGGCTTAAGTCAACGTAAAACGGAGCGCGCACCTACAGCAAACAAGCGCAGATCGCACACACACACGCACACACACACACACACACACACACACACACACACACACACACACACACACACACACACACACACACACACACACACACACACACACACACACACACACACACACACACACACACACACACACACTCACACACACACACAAGCGGACAGAAGGTGCTCTGGGATATACAGTTTTTTTCACGGCATGAGTGCCTATGCATCTTAAGTGCACATGTAATTACATGTTGATTACCCGCTACCACTCAGTCACAAAAACTGAAAGGATGATTTGTGGAGACCTGTTTTTTCACTGCAGCACACTTAAAATCACATTGTAACAGATCGCTTTGTCCTCTACCCTCAGGCTGCTGCAGCCAAAGCAACACAGTTCTCTCAAGGTCTCAAGCGAGTGTGACGCTACCCTGCGACGGCATGACCGACCTTGACCCGACCCAGGTCACCGACGTGACCTGGCTCTGCTACGGCTGCACGGAGCGCACCATCGTGTCAGTAGATGCGGCGATCGAGACGAAGCTGCTGGAGTACGCAAACGGTGCGACCGTCGTCTTCCACAACTACGACCGCGTCCGCCTGCTGCCCGACACGCTCTCGCTCCGGTATGACGCGGTCGAGGTCACCGACAGCGGCGAGTACCTGTGCCGCGTCAACGGGCGCGGCACCGACGACCGACACATCAAGCTCGTCGTCCAGGGCAAGTTACTGACTGGGTCGGCTGTGGATCGGTTCCGCTGGGCGTGCTCCGTGCGCTACAGAGATCATGATCGTTTCCGCGGCAACATCTAGCGTCCATCAATGTTCCACACCTATCAATATCATCGAAGTAACACCGCGGCGAAACAGGAGCTCGGATTGCTTGCACATTTGATGGGATTTGTACGCAATGCAGAGGCTGTGTTTGCATCCGCTGCGTTTACCACTGCCTTCATACAATCAATGATCAGTGGGCGTACATTTTGCGGTGTCTCAGGGTCACGAAGGCATCTGAAGCATATATATATATATATATATATATATATATATATATATATATATTAGATGGCTATGTCCATCAAATTTAAGATTTGCTGTATACATGGCCTGCAAACGTATGGTTTTGAAAGCTCACGGTTTCTATTAACACACTGGCCAAATATGGTACTGACCATCTGACTGCATGAGGTTCATTCAATCCAAACGTATGCCTGGATTTCAGTATGTAATCACATTACCTATATTTCGGATGGTGGTCCCAACTTTTGGATAAGGCTGAATGTAACATTTCTTCCTGTTATACGATCTCTTGTACCTCAGAATTGGCTTGCAACTGTTGATAAAATCTCATCTAAGACAGATATAAAAAAATTGTGTAATGATCACGTGCGTCCCTGGGCAGAGATGATCTCATGGTGCTCTCTAGGGATCACTCTGGATCAAGGTACATGGATTTATTTGGAAGTTTTGACACACAAAGCGTGCTGATTTTGTGGGATCAAAACGATAAAACACAATGTCATGTTTGCAACGGCTTTTTATATCGATCTTTACCACACTGGATGAGAAATATAATTTGAAGTGAGATGTAGCAGATCCAAATATTTTTCACTGGAATGGACCATGGACCAAGCAGCCGATTAACTGCACCCATGAAACGCTTGCCCAATAAGAAAGCCCCTATTTAAGGTTGACAATACTTAAGCTCGCAATAGACTATTTCGCGCAACACGTGACACCGCCAAACGCAACGTCGACGTCGTTTGACGACGTGACCTCGACAAAGCTCTGGTGACGGCGTTGGTGCTCACGCAGGTCAGATACTTTCTCACGGCTTATGGCAATGACACACAGAAAACATCGTTAATGGAATCCAAAGGATCCTGAACTTTGAAGTCAGTGATTTTTGCCGACGTAGATTTGACCATGTGTCTGACCTGCGTGAGACACTTCGAAGGATGTGGCCTCGACACGTGACATGGCTTCCAATGGTCGCCCTGGCTCACAAGGTGATCCTACATGGCGAGGCTGTGGCGTCGACACGTGACATGGCTTCCAATGGTCGCCCTGGCTCATAAGGTGATCCTACATGGCGAGGCTGTGGCCTCGACACGTGACATGGCTTCCAATGGTCGCCCTGGCTCAGAAGGTGATCCTACACGGCGAGGCTGATGTGCTGAGGGCTATGTTTGTGTTAAATCGCGACACGCGTGTGCGACCCGGCCGGTAGGACAGACTCCTACACCTCCTTAGGCCCAGAATCGAGGCCGGTAGGAGACGTTTTGGGCACCACACGCCAGCATTGTATAACGCGCTGCCAGCCGACGTCACACAACTGACACTGTATAATGGGCTGCCTGCCGACATCACACAACCAACACAGCAGCGTTTCGCGCGCGCGGTTAGAGCGCACCCCTTTTAACGCGAATGTTGCAGGCAGGTGGTGAATGGGTGCCTGTGTGTTATTCTTGTCTTTACCTGCATGTTCTCATCGCCTGTAATTTTGACACTGGGATGTTACAGCCACGTTCCATTGTGGATGGCCCTATGGAAGTAATACAATACAATAATGGCATTGTTAGTCGGTGACGAAGGCACGGGACCTTGCTTTATCGTTAAACAGGCAAAGTCACTAAAGACTTCACCTGTTAGTGGAGCCCTGCTCTGTTGGCGGCAAACTAAAATAAGCTTAACAGCAACAATATAATACCGCCGTCAGATGTCCCGTCGGCGCCCGGACGACCCCTGATCACCAACTTTACGTCCCGCTCGGTGTTCCTGTCCTGGACTCCCGGCATCAGGCAAAACAACAGCCCCATTCGATACTACATTATTTATACCAGGTAAGACACTTCCGCTGTAAGCAGCATGCACGTTTTATGCATGTAACGCACAACATATTGTAGTGAACAAAGCCATGATTTCGCCTGGGTAATCGTTAACAGTGGTTTCAGTTTTCAGGGTTTCGTCAAGCCAAAACGTACGCTGTTCTTTGCGCTTCAGGCCATCTACGTTTTGTAACATTTTTCCCCTCCTCCAGACACATTTTCAAATGCACGCAAACCTATACTCGCCTCATCATTGCATATCACTGTCTTCCGGAAGATAGCATGTCATAGCAAACATCGTTCCAAAATATAATGTGGAAACAACGTACGCATTGTAATCAGTCCAAACGTTAATAGATGAAATGGCTAATGTCTGAGATTCAGCTGGTTTTCGGACCGGTTCCAATGTAGAGGGCGTCTCCATGTTAAATCATCGGAAAACGCTTGCTATGAAATATCTCCTAAACGACAGTGGCAAGCATTGCTGAGGCGAATGCAGCTTTGCACGCATTTTAAAATGTGTTTGGAAGAAAGGAAAAAAGCTTACAACCCTTCGATGGCCTAAGGCCGAAAGCACATTGTGATTCTTGGCTTGTTCTTGATGTTTGAGAAATGTAACCAATGGCATTAAGTTAGTCATATAGGTATGATTCCAAGTGTTGCTCTTTAAAGGGAGTGTTCCACGTTTGCATGGGATTTTGGACTGGAATAGTCATCTTGAAGATCATTCGCCGCATTTCACACCCCTGCCTTCCTAAGACCTAAACCCCTCTAGTTTCTAAGCTATACGCTCACGACGATGTGCATAATTTTTGGGGAGGCTATTTTAAGGTCATCTATGCATTCATGACGCCATAATATCGTCATTAAAATCATGCCATTCAATTAACATGCGCCAATAAGGTTAAAATGAACATAATTGTCGCGTCGTTGATATCTGACGTTCGTGAGCACGATTCCCTGATATAGCGGCCGTCAGTAAGCTCTCAGTCAATTTTATGCAAGCTACGATAACGTAATCATACAATGACGTATTGATAAGCATATTTACTAAGCAGAGAAACTATGTTACGCAGAGCGGTCTTTTCCATTTAACACGCGCCCGGGTGGCCTGCTGGATAACCTTCGCTCGGGTGCGGGGGGGGTCATTTTGGCCCCGCTGAGATCTCGGGAAATAACAAATCTAGAGATACGAAATTCACAGGGTGTGTTGACCTGTACGTGAATTCACTTAGGTCAAGGCTTGAGTTTCCTAGGTCATGACCTTCGGGTCAAATAAGTTCAAATAAGGTCAAATTTCAGGTTAGTCTCCATAGTGCCCCTAGAGCCTAGATCACTGTTTCTAAGCAAACGGTCACATGCTCATGCAAGGTCAGTGACCTTGTTCAGTATTGTTGTATATATATATATATATATATATATATATATATATATATATATATATATATATGTATATATCTTACGATATACAGTAATGTTGATATACAATAATAATAACAATAGTGAGATTATCATTATATTATAATATTATAACATCATTATATTACACTATTGTATAATATGAAGTGATCAGTAAATTCGAAATGAGGTCTAGCAACTATCCCATACAGCGAGCCCTAGAGCAATAAAGCAGGTTGGTTTTGACCTTGGTTTTACCTTCATACCTGACCTTAGGTCAACGTAATTTGCTCATTCAATGTTTGTGTTGGCTAAGAAAGCATCTCAGAGATGTGTGGCTTCGTCTAACACCCCGTTATTGCATCAGAATGAACAATTCCCCAGAAATTGACTTTGCTGAAACCATGGACCGACTTTGACCTGCCATAGGTCAGTGACCTTACAAGGTACATCTACATTTTGGGTGGCAAACGATCTGCTATTCAACTGTCTACAGGTATGGAAATTTGACGCCGCTACGCCGCGCCGTCCGGAAACCATTCTGGAAAAGTCTTCGGGGGTCAATTTGGCCCACCACCCGAGCGCGGGCTAAAAGTACACCAATAGTTAAAAGTGAGTTTATTTCATCATACCTGATGCTTGTTTCAATATCTTGAAATGTGGAGCATTCCATTTAAGCTAGCAATCTTGAAAATGCCGCACAGCTGTTCAGCCACATCAGTATAGTTTCAGACCAATGCCATCTGATGAAAAGCTATAACGCATCAAACCATCAAACACTGAAATAATTTCAGTCTTTTTAGCACGATAATCACGCACACGTGATGATCCTGTTTGTTGAGGAAACTTCCAGAGGATGGTCTCTATGTTGTTTGTTGAAATGAGCTATGCTACGTGTTTCACCTCAGGCGAGGTCATGCATTTCCGAATATTTGACCAACGCATGCAAACCCATCCGCCCAGCTCGCGCGTGGCTAACTGAGCGGACCTGCCGCAGCGAGGGTCGGGAAGGGTTTTCGTAAATCCTACCCCACCCGTTCCGGTGAGGATAATCAGATGTTTTGAAATGCCGCGCAGCTAGATTCGGCGAGGGTCGGGTCTGAAGTATTCGCCAAGTAAGACCAACATCGACTAGGCCGGTCACCAAACAGTTCAAATGAAACGGAAATAAATCTAAATGAGATGGGTGTGAAAAGAGGCAATCAACTTAACGGGTAAGATAGACACCAATGCCAGTGTAAGTACGCTTCCATTCGCCACGTCATAGGCAGTGTGTCATGGTTGACCGTATGCCAGTATTAGTGTGTGGTCTAAAGTAGTTAAAGGGTAAAGGAAAAAGGTAACATAAAAGTTTTCCGGCCGGCTCTGACGTCGAACGCCCCATCAGCACGCATGACGTCACGCATTTCAGCTGACAATTGTGCTGACAACAGATTGAACAAAGCCCCTATTTCGTCAGTCGACCAGGTTTTTACGTTATTTAACGTATCTTAAGACTCTAAAACGTACATGAGATGCATTCGTAAATAGTATAACTGTATATGTTCTAGTGTGACACTAAGGGTGTCATATCTACATCTCATATCATATGTGCCAAACTCGAGCAAAACAATGCAAGACAGCATTGATCTAGGGATGCCCGTTTTGTCCAGAGAAAGTGTTCTGCAGCTTCCACACATCCTGGTAATTCAGTGTTTTTAGGTTTTCCACCTCCCTAGATTGTTGGGTGGTGGGTGATCAAGGTAGATGGCGGATTCTACAGAGCGAATTATTTTTGAAGACCTTTCGTTGCCTGTGTCAAGGTATTCATCAACCATACCGAAAACCTAAATATCTGTCTTTCAATACCCACAAGTCACTGATGATATCTCGGGGGCTTGCTTGATCCAGGCAAGTGTCATACAGCAGAGTGTGAATTGCGCAGTGCAACTTCCGGTGGCTTCTCTGTTTTTTTCGGATCACGTGCGAGTCGCATGGACCGTTGGCAGGACTGGCGAGCACGGCGAGTGGGGTGACCAGCCCATCACCACGCCAGACGACCAGACGACGTTCGTGGTGACCGACCTGCTGCCGTTCACCGCCTACAGCTTCAAGGTGACGGCAGTCAACGGCATCGGCGCCTCGCCGAATGGCACCGCCTCCTACCCCATCATCACGCTGAGGGAAGGTAAGGCCGGCCACGACACCAAGACCTCCGGGGGGGGGGGGGGGGGGGGGGGAGGGGCCGCCTCCCGCCATGCCGGCATCGCGCCATGACAGACTGTTGTTAGCATGCTGAAACCCATATGAACAGAATCGTCTTCTCCTGCCCCAGAGCGTCAAAGTGCAGGGTAGAGGGTAATGACGACGGAGTGCTTGGAGATGTCTGCAGTGCTAAGGAGGAGAAGCGATTGTCGCATCTTGGCCGGATCGAGAAAGCCAGGTATGTCAGTCGGGTCGAAAATGATCCATTTTATGACACATGATTGCAAGTTGTGGGTCACTGCTTGGAACAGGCTTCACGGATCTGCATCTGAAAAATGGTCTCAAAATGACTGGTGTGCGAGTGCCTACAGTTTCCTTCTTTAGGACCAAGCTGAAGTATTTGACAAGCCACGGATCGAAACCAGGTCAGAAAAAGTTTATCATGAAGTCGAGGTTAATGGACGGACGAGGAGATCAGCGCACAACACAGGACCGACAGGGTGATTGGCATAGAGCGTTGGGCGGACGGGGAGATTGATGCAGAACACATGACCGACAAGGTGATTGGCGTAGAGCACTGAACGGACGAGGAGCTTGACACAAAATGGACAGAGACGCTGACACAAAGAGCGGTCCTAGATGGACGGAGAAACCCGGACCTGTACCTCAGGCGGTTCCGCGTCTGGGGAAAGACCTGGTCACAGCAGCAACACCGGAGCCGTGGGAACCACCTGCGAACGAGTGACCACCCGCGCTGACTTCCCCGTCTACCACTGTACTGCCAACATCCCAATGGGGCGTCCGCTCTTAGCGCGCGCAGCATGGTCCGAGCCACGATCTCCCGACTAAAAGACTTGGGCACGGCTCCATGGGCCTTTGCTAGCAGTAGGGCACGCTGTCGAAACATGGGATTGCCAAGCATGTGAATTATGTTTTCGGGAGCTGCGCCTGATCCTGCTCCTGCCGCAATAGCAGAAATTCAGCCTATTGGCCACCGACCGGAAGATGAGCTAAACCTTCTCGCATGAGGTACGCGCATTAGATGTGAGCAGGTCTTACGACACTCACCCGATCCGTTGTAGCTAGGTTATGCATCTACTCGTGTCGGTTCTATTGGACACTGTGATGCAGTAGTTGTCAACTGTGTCGACTTCTATACACCATTCTGTCCTTTAAAATCCTTGCATGCACTTAATCTTCGTCCGCATCTTGAGCTAAGAGCTACGTCATGTGCAAACAAAGATTACGTAATCTACAGATACGCCGCACACTAGTTTTTTGCGATGTGCCCGTTGGCAAACAATGCCGGAGAAGCTTTGGACAACGGGTGACAACGTATATTCTTTTGTTTGGGCCCTGCCCCCCCCCCCCCCTACGTTGAGTTGGGTCCAAAGGTTGGTTTAATACCTCAACCTCAGAGCTATGTCCCTTACTAATGGGTAACTTAAGACATTGGGTAAATTACGTTAGAAATAGATTTTAAGTGCGTCAGATATAAGCCAAGACGCCTCTGTCTTGGAACTAAGCATGATATTGACGCCACTGGTTCTTTGTTATAAGATCTCATAAAACAATAAAATTGGGTGGCAAATTTGGATTTTGGCATGGCATCGATAGTTCAGATTATGGCTCCAGTTCAGTTACAAACTGAAAAACCGTACAGAAAAACAAAACAAAAAATCCTGGGGCAATTTTTTTCTGATTCCGTGGAAAACATAGCTGATAGCACTTTTCACCCACAATCCTACTATTGTAATGCATGTTCAACAGATCCATTTTGCCTCGGTCCGTAATCCAAACGCCTAAAAAACCTTTGCCTTGTCATGGGACCACATGACTATGGGCTGCTCTGTAACCAGGCTGACGTTGTGAAGCCCACGGCTAAAGCTCACTGGCCCTCGTTTGGCAAGTCATATATGAACAACTGAATCTGGAAGGCGAACCTACCAATACGCGTTTCGCCACATTACAAATGTGGCCGCGACCTCCCACCATTTCAGGGAATGCATCAGTTCAGGATGGACTCAGACTTTCAGGTTGCCCGGATCGCAGGTTTGAGCTGCATCATTGCGTGCAGCAGATAATGAAGCCATGTAAGCCATGTAGATAATGAAGCCAAAAATGCACAGCAGATAATGAAGCCAATGTGATGAGTAATATAAAGCAATCAAATTAGACTTGTTTTGTGGGCTGTCCATCTATCACGTTGCTATGCTGATGAGGAAATAGCTCTCATGAAATTGAAATGGTTTACGTGCTATGGCATGCATCCATCCAACGGAGGTTTACGTGCACCTCTGGCAACTCAATGATTCAGTAATAAGCATGCGTTTGGTGGCTCCGTCAATAGCACATGCCTTTTCTGCCACACTGTTACAACAAAGTCATCCTCACCGTTGGGCTTACAACCATCCCACACAGCTGTTGGTCAATGTGAACTGTACGTCAAGAGTTGTTAAACCCAGTTGAGTATGTTTGAGCACTGTTGATCAGGATTATGTTGTTTATTACGGTTTTTAATCCATGACGTAGCTGACATGAAAAATAAGGTGTGACGCTAAATTGAGACGCACTGTTTGTGTACCGCTCTCGATTCACACAAAAACCATAATGTAAACAGAGCGGTATTTTATGCTACAGGCAGTGCGACCTAAATCAACGGACAAAAATGAAATTGGGGTAAATTGTGTAATTTTGCCAAATGCCTTGGCTCCCAAAACCCGTGACTGGATCCGTCAATGTGGCCGGACGTTTACCGCCCTACAGAAACGTAACATATATGTTTGCATAAAGCAATGCACATGCTAACACTACAACACCCCGTATACTCGTAGCATAAAGTCGTGTTTGCTTTCGCCACCACATAACACGTAACAGCTGAGCGGATAAACGACGTTTGAAATTCTACACACCCACGGCCGGAGGACACGCAAAGGCCTGAGAAGTTAAACTGAAAAACTCCGGAGCACGGTTATGACCGAAATCCTTCATCACTGGCTCTGTCCCCGTTCCCCACAACCAAAAATACTTGCCGCTGCCCATGGTCGCCATAAAGGCGTGCCTTTGGCGCCCTTAAGCAGCCTGCCGAGGGCCGAAGTTACTTTCATATTTCGGGGGACACGTGTCTCCAGCGTTGTTCATGGATCCTCAATGATTGGTTTTGGTTAGGGGTCGCCGTCCGTGTTGGAAGGTGATTGTCCAGGAAGGCGGCAAGGCGTCCTATCTGCTAGATCCAGCGCCTACAACACAATAAACCAATTCCAACCGGTCAGCGGACAAGCTGTTACTATCTGGAAAATCCAGCGACGCCTCTATGCCTGACTGTAAATCCTTGGCTGCTGCCGTCGACGGTCTAAGTGCACCCGCGATGCAACCTGCCATTGCTGCGCTTACGTAGCATGCCTGAACAAAAACGCTACGCTTCGAGCCGTGTCGTTACGTCTTGTTCTGTCCGTTCTTGTTTTGTGTAGACACCGGTCTGTTTCCACCTAACGTCACAGGAGCTACTCGTGGTCATGGACTTTCAAGCGACCGCACTTCTTTAACTAGGTAGGCTTTGTTGTTATAGTCACCCTAGCAGGTTCCTCGCCCTAGCGGACGTCTGTCGTCCTCCCCTGTCACTCCCACAGACTCCCAGCCGTGGCCGCCGCCCGTCAACTCCTACTATATCGCTCCTCCTGTGTCACTCCCGCAGACTCCCGGTCATAACGGCCGCCTGTCATTCCCCGTGTCACTCCCGCACACTCCTGCCCGTGCGCATCGTCGGCTGCTGGTCCGGCCGATCGTCGGCTGCGTCGGCTGCTGGTCCGGCCGACCGTCGGCTGCTGGTCCGGCCGATCGTGGGCTGCGTCGGCTGCTGGTCCGGCCGACCGTCGGCTGCTGGTCCGGCCGACCGTCGGCTGCTGGTCTGGCCGATCGTCGGCTGCTGGTCCGGCCGATCGTCGGCTGCTGGTCCGGCCGGCGCCGGCTCTGATTGCCGGGCGCCGCCACTGCTGCATATGTAGTGTTACGGTCCGGCACCGACCATCTAGTCGCCATTCCGCCCCCGGTGCGCCGTCCGGCTCATCCGCCCCCCCCCCCCCCCTCTCTTCCCCACCAGTCGCGGCGCCGGACAGGGTGAAGCTGGGGTCACGACCCGTTCTACCAGCCGGTCCGTCCAGAGCTTATCTAATGCGATGGCCATTGCATACGCTGTACATACAGCGTGCTATCAGTGCGCCACGTGTGGGAAGGAGAAGCTGGTGATATTCAATTGTGGTGGTAGAAGCATCTGTCCAATCGGAATGGTTTCGCGTTCGGCGGCTCTAGTTATCAATGACGTCGTTTCGTTCACGCTGCTTTTCTCTCAATGCTTTTCTCGAGTTCGGCCAAGTTGTGTTAAGGCAATTCCCCTAACATGATTCATTGTCATATTCAAAGTTCTTTTAACTGCATGCTTTCTTCAAAAAGCTTTGTGTCATTTACTTTACATGTGGCGCATAATGCATACATTGGACAACTACAAACACATATGTTACAAAATCCTCACAAATGGGCGCTTCGGTAATCGAGTTCAAAGGGAATAAGCTGCAATGATTTAACCCGCTCGCTTTACATCATTTTGTTAACATGTTACAAAAAAAGCCTCAACAGCCATCTCAGACACCACATTTCCGTCCCAGATTTACCCATTTCCTCTCATACTGGATCTATTACGTGTCGCGATCAACATTCCCACATGTCTTCCGTCCTTTACAAGCAGAGATAACACGATTGAGATGTAAATCTACCCCCCTCTGATTAAGCTTTTGGAATACGCAGCCATGCGAATTCTCAATTGATTTTTAAATGTTCCCAGCATCACTGTCGACTCGTTGAATTCAATCACGCTCCTCATAATATTCTTTTCTGATTGCTCCATGGTCTTCCTAGCAGTATTGCAGTGCACACAATCACTACTTTTTGCAATACTCATGTGACGCAGAACCCTGTTTGTGACATGGGTCCATGTTATTTTCTGGGGTCCTGCGACATGTCATTGTCTTATAATGTAGTGCTCTGTATAATGAACTTGATGTAGTTTCAAATAGGCAAGGCAAGCCCAGCAAGCATCATGCCGGCAAATATTATTGCCGTATCGTTTTCCCCAGTTGTCTTTCTGTATGTGTTCATGCTTCTGTAATTTGTAAGCAACAAGTATGATGCATGCGTATTTTGGCCCTTCAGACCGTAGCAAAATGAACGAAATAGTTGGATGAATAATAGGTGCTGCCAGCTTCTCCATCCCAGCACGAGCCCGGTAAACCATCATGAAGTCCCGAGAAATCCAACAATATACCGTTTATGCCATATGCGCATGTTAACTGCTTGAAACCCATCAGCGACCCACTACTACCAAACAAGTCGCTTGAAGCTCTGGTGGGGCTCCCGGATCTCCCATGTCTAAAGTAATAATTTTCTTGTTTAAGTTCCATGTGTAAAGGCACCCTACCGTTTCCACACCAGTTCCATATATCTCGTGTTGCGAATTTCGTTACGGTTACCGTTACCGTTCGTTACCGTAAAAACACAGTACCCAGTCGTTGAACTGTTCTCGCTTCATTCGTGTGTGGATGTTCTTTCGGGACCCCAACATTATTCGAGTAAAAAGGTTGTCAAACTAAACTTATTGAAATAATTTAGCGTCCCCTGGTCTCAGGCTGAATTTGGCCAGCTTTGACGGTCACTAATCCACAGCACCTATGCCGGCTCCAGTATTGATGCAGTATTGCCACCAGTAGTGACCATAGGGGCCCCCGTATTGACCCTGACTACACTGACCCGGACTACCCTGGGTGCTGCTCATATGGGCGTCAATGGCATTCTTGTTGCCCATGCCTGTCACTATGTTCCGTTAATATGTCAGTGTGGCGCGCTCCCAAGCTGTAACCTGCATAGCTACAGCGGGTGAGACTCCGTTGGACCCGACAGAGAGGAAAGTGATTATCATCCGGCATTGCTTGCTGCTGATCTCTGACAGGTGTAGTACACCCCAATAGTTTCATGTTTTCCGTGTTTTTTGGTTATGCGTTTTCCCGTCTCACGTTTGCACGCTAAACACCTTGTACCCATGCTTCAATTTCTGTCGGGTTAGCTCCGCAAGTTTTCTGTTGTCGAAAACGTTTGGTGGTATAACTCTCCCCTAATGATAACTACTTTACACCATGGACTCCTCAGTCTCTTTTATAATTATTAAAAGAATGTCTCATATGTTTTGGCCCCCATGTCACGTTCAAAACATACCGTGCCAGTCAAGCTATTTCGATGCACACCATTACCGCTTCTGCGAGCGCCTCAAACCCGTGACTGCTGTTCTCACGAACTTTAATTAACTGCTAAAGCAATAAGTTTTCATCCAACAAAAAGTTGCTGCATGCTACCAGCTATTTCTAATCAACACAAGGTTAATATCCAACCCTTTTCTTTATCCGAACAAACCTATTTTTTGGCATTGTTTCCGTTATATTTCACAACATTGGCGCTCTCTTCAGTCGGAGATCCCGAAGACACGAAAATGCCAGGCCAGCACGGCTCACGATTTGCATGCTCGGCGTAAACAACGCATTCAACATAATCACGTCCTCAGGCTGCGCGCCACTTTGTTTTGTTTGCATAGTTGCTGTGCAGCTGATGAGATCCGAGCTCCCACCAGCTGCCGGCGGCGATCACGCTCTGCGGTCTGGCCAGAGGCGATGCACTCAAGGCTGTCATCGAGATTTGGAACAGCCTGACTGCAAAACGGTAGATCGCGGCTTCTAAGCCAGCGACGTCTGATGTCACTCAAAGTGCACAACGGGCGCTTTTATATCAGTATGCAGCATTTGACGACTAGGATTTCATCGCTGATCAGCCTAACCTCCGCCTCTTAAAAAAAATACGCCGTCGCGCGCAAGCCGCGACAAACTCGCTTGACGGACATGTGTTGGCTCTGCTCACTGGCAGCGCCGTCCGGTAAGCCAGCGATCCTGGCGGCGCACAACACAAGCTCCACCTCGGTGCGCGTCCGCTGGAGGCCATTGTCGAGCCAGGAGCTGCGCGGCGAGTTCCAGTACTACCGCATCACCTACCGTGAGCGTGGTGCGGCCAAAAACAGCGCCAAAGAGCTTCGGATCAAGGACGAGAGAATCCAGGCGAGTGCAGGCCGAGGGGTGGGGTGAACGCAATAGACCTATCTTCAAGGAAGTCTCCCTGTCAGCTGCGAATAAGTGGGCGGGCTCGGAGCGGCCTTGGACGAGCCAGCGTGGCTTATGCCGGGTCACAGACGATGCGTTCCCGCTAGCTGAAAAACCAAGTGCCTTACTTCTCGTGCGGGGAGTCAGTGAGAAAAAGAGTGACTGGCCGGGCTTTGAACAGGATACTGGAATCAGAGTCTAAGCGCGTTAACGCGAGGTTTGGGGGTTTTCAACTGCGGCGGAGGTATCTTGGTGCCACGGGAGGACAGAAGCGCAACTAAAATTTTACCATGGGTGCGGAGGTGTCACCGGAATCTGACACCTAACTCTCCAACCGATGGTCTGGAGTGTGCAAACTTGTGTTTCGTGGTCCAAACCGAGGAAGGTCTAAATCGTTTAAATAAGATGACCATCCCTGCCACCAGGAGGGATGCGATGGATGGAGCCATGGCTCTGTCTCCTCTCTCGATGCGGGTGGCGCGCCTGTGTGGGCAATCTTCGACACGCACGGGTAGCTTTTGTCACTTGCGCACTGAACTCACCACCGAGATGCGGTCACCGAAATTTATAAATAACTTCAAAAGTCACGCTTCATCAGACATAACCGTAACATCTTGCCATTCTAACCATCAAACATCTTCCCATGTCCAACTTGATCTTCGGCCAACGCCAGGTAACCGACAGACGTCCTCACGTTACTGCGGTATCAGCTGATTTACGCGTGCAATGTCCAATGGTCAGATCATTTTTTGCCGCCATTTCCAGAGCCACACCATCTTTGGCCTGCGTCCGTTCACCCAGTATCTCATCTCTGTACAAGTGGAGAACCCGGCTGGCCTGGGCCCCAGCTCTACCGTTGTTGTCACTACGGACGAAGGAGGTAATGTGAACACGCATGTGGCTCAACCCCTTAGGCACTGCTTAGATCCGATGTAGTAATCTTTCCAATAATTTCGCTTGCGATGTTGATTCACACATATTGCGCAAGGAGTAGCAGTTTGGATGCCATACATGTTACTATAACAATAAAGGTCATGCAATGCCACGACATTTCAATCAAAGTTACCTGGATTTAGCACACTGGTACAACCATCGCGACTTGGTAGCCGACAAGACAAGATCTACGAGACAGCTTGAAATAGTTGGATCTGTTTTGCTGCCCACTCAAACACAATCCAGGGAGACCTAGAAAGTTGAAGGTTGCTACGGTTTCGAAAAACGATCCGCAGATTCTTACTGTGAGACGTGGAATAACCTGTCCTGATCCAGCCGTTTTCAGCAATTTGGCGTCATTTGACCTGCGGAGGACGTTGACCCGCCTCGGGACTTTGCTTCAGTCCCTGAAGCTCCGCGGCAGGTGTCCGTCCTGAACGTGACCGACACCACGGTCACCATCTCCTGGCTGCCGCCGAGCCGCCGCAACGGTCTCATCGAGGGCTACAGGATCTACATCAGCACTGGCAACTTCACTAACGCCACTTGGCTCCGGCTGCCCGTGGACAATATGCAGTACACGCTGAGGAACCTCGGTGGGAAGCTACCGGATGACTGATGGCTTTTATTCTGACAAACGTTCTAGGATTGTCGGTTTTCATCTAAAGCAGGGAGTGGACGCTAATGGGTGGCTGTCTTCACTTGTCATTTCGTTATTTGATGCTGTGCATAAATTGTCGGCAGCGTTGGGCTTTATGTCGTTGCATTTGCAAATCGCACTAAACTGCATGAACATTTTACCACCCCATCCACATCACCAATCGTGATTTTTTCAAAGCACTGTGTGAACAGTACAGCGACAAGCGTCGCAGTGCTGTCCTGTGTGTCGCCTATTGATAGCTGAAACACTCAGCGATACTGCAAACAGCCTGCGGTATGCATATTTTATGCGGCTTTTATTACACTCCTCTAGCAAAAAAAAAAAACAAAACAAAAAAAAAAACAGGCCAGCAATCCACCAGCCGGTCTTCGTCCTGTCGCTGTAGCCATAGTAAGAGTCTACTTCCCATCTCGCTTGTGGCAGTTCCGTTCACCAACTACTCGGTGACGGTGAAGGCGTTCACGCGGAGCATGGAGGGCCGCGAGTCGGCGGCGCTCGCGGTCACCACCGACGTGTCGGCGCCGTCGGCACCGCGGCTGACCTCGCTCGCGTGCCGACCGGACGCGGCACTGCTGCTGACCTGGCGGCCGCCGGAGCGCTCCAGCTCCAGCTTTAGCTCGAGCTCTAGCTCCAACTCCGGCTCCAGCTCTAGCCCCAGCTTCAGCTCCAGCCCCAACTCCAGCTTCATCTTCAGCGGCCGCGTCCACCACTATCTGGTCAGCTACCGGGCCGAGCGGGCGGCAGCCGTCACGGAGGTGCCGGTCGCCGCCGACCCGGTCGGCCGGGAGGGAAAGGTGGGTATGGAGAGAGGGAGAACACTGCAGACACTGCGCCGCGCTGTGGGTCTTGACAGAAATCAGCAGAGAATGGCTTGTCTTGGTTTGGTATCCCCATGCTAGGCTAGAATAGGACGACATGACATATTTCAATCTTGTATGTTTTCATTTACAAACTGCTTACACAGG
This sequence comes from Pollicipes pollicipes, assembly GCF_011947565.3. NCBI lineage: Eukaryota > Metazoa > Arthropoda > Thecostraca > Pollicipedomorpha > Pollicipedidae > Pollicipes > Pollicipes pollicipes. The sequence goes on along the minus strand of NW_023596921.1, from coordinate 8,576,287 downwards.
TCATTTACAATATACTTACACAGGTTATTTACAAAATGCTTACACAGGTCATTTACATAGTTATCACATTGTTTACATTTTGTTTCTGTCTTTTGACGGACATTATCTGTCGCATGCAGGTATGTGGCTTACTGCGATCTTTTGTCCGCCTCGGGAGAGACTCATCATCAAACAATCATCCGTCGATCGATAGCGAGCCATGCCAGGGAAAGGAGACGTCTGAGACCGCAGCGACGACCCCCCAACCATCCTGAGCCGAGCTAGTTTAAAGAAAAAGGTGGCACGTTCTGTAGCGTGTCTTCCAAGAAAGTCTCCTGAGTTCCATCCAGGATAATGCCCGTCTCCGGTTTCTCGTGACCGATGCCTGCGGTCTCCACTGGCCAGCCCATACTCTGACCATTCCTCCTCAGTTTCTGCTGTCGAACCTGACGGCCGGCACGCTGTACGAGGTCCGCGTGCGGGCGGCGGCCCGCTCCCTCCACCGCTCGGTGCCGCTGCTCCTGTCGCCGCCCTCGGCGCCGCTGGCCGGCCGCGCCCGGCGCCAGTGCGACCGCGCCGCTGGCGCCACCTGGAGCGTGTGGCGCCACCTGGGCAGCGCCGCGCCGCTCAACGCCGGCCTTATCGCCGGCATCGCGTGCGCCTGCTGTGCCTTCCTGCTGGCGCTGGCGGCGCTGGCCATCTGGAGGTGAGGCGGGCCTACCGGCACACAGGCGAGGGATGCTGTCCGGCACAGTTAGCCTCCAAACTGGGGCCTTCGTGGATGCAGATGTAAGGTTATACACTTTCGGACTATTTGGCAAGGGATGCGTGTGCTTTCCCGCATTTTGGAGCACATCAAACCTTGTGTGATCGTTGACTGCAGTTTAATCTGGACCTGAAAAACCTGCCCCATCAGCACGCTGACATTAACTAAGCCAGTGTGCCTACAGCGTGCCACTCCAGCCACACATGAGCCGCTATACCCGGCAGGTGTTACGTGGCGGGGTCGCGGGGCTCCACGGCCGGACCGGCGGCGGTCCGTGTGCCAGTGACGTCCCCCGCCGACTGGGAGCGGCGCGGGCCGGGCGGAGGCACCGGACCCGTCCCGGCCGCCGCCTTCTCGGCACACGTGGCTAACCTGCACGCCAACTCAGATGAAGGTACAGCGGGGCAGGGGTGCAGTCAGCAGAAAAGGGGTATTGCCAAACGAGACAAGGGTAGGGGTTAATGAAATAAGAGCAGTCAATTGTCGTCGCGAAAAGCAAAGCCACATTTGGATCTTTGCCAGATCAAAGAATCTGAGTCCCTCTTTTCTTCCAGAAAAACAGTGCCATTTATCGTGTCCATTCAAGACAGTATATGGATCATGAGGCGGGATTTCCAGCGATAATGCTCATATAATGCTTGTTTGGTCCGCGGTGACCCGTATTTAGGGACGGATCCTGAAGCGCAGGCTCCTTTTTCCCTGGAAGGGCATTTGCTGTGAAGAGCGCACGGGTGACACAACTGTGATCAGTTAACAGTGCAAGTATTAAGACACGTGAATGAAGCAGTAAACGGGTTGATGGCGTTAATAGACGGGACAATTTTGTAGTAAACCGGATAAGGCTAATAGCATGTGGATCAAGGATGAATGGATTCATTCAGCAGATTAACAGCATTGATCGAGATATTTGGGATGACAGTTCACTGAATGCGCCGTTGGAAACTGAACAGTTTTGTTGAAGGGGACAGTAGCGGTGAAAATAGAAAAGTGTTAATTTTATTACAAGAGGGAAGCCTTCATTACATAGAAAATGACCACTAGTGCAATCACATTTTGCGTTTGCCTCTACAGGTCTTTATAAGGAGCATGAAGAGATACTGGAACACAGCATGCAGCTGGGGTGGACTACAATTGCTGAGAAAAACAGGTGTCAAGACATCAACGCATGTAAGCATGCTTGTTCCTTTATCATGCTGTAGAGTGCGCGTAATCATTCTGCAAGACTGGCGTTTAACTACACACGTACCGCCCCGTAGCAGGTTTTGTAACGGAGCTCAAGTGTTCGGTGCAGGCACCGGCTGGGGCGCGGGCGCCTGGCGGCGTAGGACGCACACCGGCGCCGACACCGGCGACACTGGCCGACACACCGGCGCCGACACCGGCGACACCGGCCGACACACCGGCGCCGACACTGGCGACACCGGCCGACACACCGGCGCCGACAGCGGCGACACCGGCCGACACACCGGCGCCGACACTGGCGACACCGGCCGACACACCGGCGCCGACAGCGGCGACACCGGCTGACACACCGGCACCGACAGCGGCGACACCGGCCGACACACCGGCGCCGACACTGGCGACACCGGCCGACACACCGGCGCCGACAGCGGCGACACCGGCCGACACACCGGCGCCGCTGCGGCGGGCGACTGTGACGGCGCACCCTCTGTCCTACCGCCCGGCAGCCGGCTCTCGCTGGTCGATCCGTACACCAGCTACGTGCATGTGTTGAGGCGGGCCGCTGGCTGCGACGACGCGTCTAATCACGGGCTCATGTGAGCAGACGCTCCAAGGATCGGTCCCCGTGGGAGAAAAGAAGGAGTGATGACGAGGTCGTCCTCCTTCCCGCGGGCGGACCCGGCTGCAAGCCGGGGTCACCTAGCGTCAGACCCGTATCTTTCTCATCAGTCAAGGGAGCCTGCCCGGACTGGACATAGCGGGTTTTACCCCCGGCAACGTCCGCATGAAAATCCATGCATGTGGGTCGCCGCGCGCCTTTAAGGAACGCTTCGCGCAAGACACCGGCTGCTTGATGGCTCCGAAAGATGACGAGGAGCAGTCTGTCGTGCCACCTCTAAGGTCATACTGAAGACCTCTGTCGACGTGGCGCCGCCCGACCGCCAGCTGACTGGTAGTCGGGTCCGGGCGAAGGGAAGAGGGGCGTCCTCTTCATCGCCAGCTCCTTCCCCCACGCCATTGGATCTCTGTGGCGTCTGCTTAAGCGGACCGGCGGCAAGGGGCGCAGTCACAGCCAGCGGTCGGCCTCAACACATGCGCATGGCCGGTGTGGATGCGCTTGCGATAGCCGGACGCCGGACAGAAGGACAGCAGGCAGACCGTCCCATCCGCTCGTCGCAGCAGCTCGCGGGGAGGGACCGCCGGGCTCTCGTGTTCTCCAACGCCAGATTTCCGCGCCTCAAACGGCGTTCACTTGGCACACCTGTGGCTCCGCACGCTATATATAAAGCTAGGATGTATTGCATACTGTGCGTTGAAGGGTTCATCGACATTTCATTTCCACTGATGCACGGAATAGAATATTCATCCATCATTCGTGTTCCATTGGTCAATCTGCGCAACAGGAACCACGCAAACTTCTTGGTTCGCCCACACCAGGGCACCTGTGCACTGCCCAGTCAACTACGCTGTTGTGCTTCTGACCAGATGCCCACAGTCTGGTGCCTCTGCGTCCGCTGCCCGGTCAGCGGCAGGGAGAGCACATCGACGCCAACTACATCGACGGCTTCCTCTTCCGCAACCAGTACATCGGCGTCCGGACACCGTTGACTGGCTCGCTGGCGGCTTTCTGGCGCCTGATCTGGGAGCAGCGGGTCCAGATCGTCATCATGATCACCAGCCAGGCGGAACGAAACAGGGTCAGTACGCGCCAAGCGAAGGTCATGGTCAGCATGTACTGACTTATGTACAGGACCAGTACGCATCAGTCCGGGAGTTGCTCCAGCATAACCTGTGATAGAGATAACCCTCGATAGATAAGACAACAGCATGACCTCCGTTGGAGCGCATAAAAGTAACGTAGCAGTTGCGAGTAGGCACATGAGCAGCTGAGGTGGGTAGAACCGACTAGTTCGGTGTCTTCATGCTCTTGGCTCAATGCCAGTCCCAGTAATGTCACGTGGGTATTGCAACCCTGATCGACCCTGCTTGTTCGGTAGAGCCAACAGACTAGATCTACCTGACTCCGAAGTGACATGAATGAAGAGGCCGGTGGATTAAACCCGAGCAAGCCGCAGATGCAAGCTATAGTTCTGCTCCTCAACCATGGTTTTATCAAATATTGTATCCGAAGGGCGGAATTTAGAGGATCCGTAGATTTAGAGGAGTAGATTTAGAGGTGTGTCTGCGGCAGCATTAGCCGACCATGCCACAGCCCTCGTGACTCTCACTTTGATCGATATTACAGTGTGCTTGAAATGTCAAGGAGTGCTGGTTTATGTCTTAATATCACGCTATTTGGGGTGATGAGCTTTTGCGGGGGGGGGGGGGGCAGAATGGACGACTTCGAGAAATTTAACTTAGAAATGAAAACAACGTAACACAAAGCCTTTTGAAATCATGTCGAAGCATGCTTGAAACGTTCTCAAGCAGTTTCAAGTGTTCTTAGGTGGTGAGCATTCGCGACTCAAAACCGGGTTCGTCTTAAGACCCCGTCACGTTGCTGGGAGAGAGAAATCGTGAAGCGCGAGGCCGTTATGTTTTTGTCAAGCCCAACTTCAATTCGCTTACCGTAGTGAGCTGATTCTTTGTAGTACGTACTTGATATGATACGCCTTTTACAGAATACGTACAATAAATATTGGCCCCTGGACGGAAAGGAAGCGTACGGTCTCATAGAAGTGGAGCACCTGCAAACACGGCGGCTGGCGTCGTATACAGTACGGAAGTTTGTCATGAAGCACGCCAAGGTACGTTCCTTCAGGTGCATCGGAAACCATGACACCAACGAACTTGAACTTAACTTAACTTAACTTGACTTGAACTTATCTGAACTATGAACTATGAACTTAACACCAGCGAGTAGTGTCGCCCTATGAAATTCTTGCATACAGTGTAAGTTACCTATTGACCTTCATGCTTAGCACATTGCATCGGGATGAAATGACGGAACGTTTACCGTACTCAAACAGAGCATTACATATCGCACACTTCCCAACGTGGCGGGCACTGCCACAGCAAAAAAGCAGAGCCGTATGCGGCGGGCGGGTCATCTACGAGTACCACTACACCGGCTGGCCGGCCGAGGGTGTGCCCGACCAGCCCCTGTCCATCCTCCGCTTCGTGAGGAAGACGGCCGCCGCCAACAGCGGAGACGGGGCCGGGCCTATCCTGATTCACTGCAGGTACGCACGCGTCCGGGACCAGCAGCGGGCGGCGTCGTGCCCGGGGCTCTCAAACTTGGCTGCAGGCGCCTTGTTATCTTGCCATCCTGATCAGTACGAGCTGTGTTTAAATCCGTCTGTCTGTGCACTCATGTTTGTCGTATGCTTGTCATTGTTCATTGGTCGGCTTTTGTCCCATAAGACTATAAGGAATGAGTGCTCGTCGTGTGCTCCCAAAGGTAGTGCGTTGCATGACAGGCCTTTGCGGAGTAAAGTCAGATTGCTGGATCCATGCGGTTGCAAACACGTACGACTTTGCCCAAGGCTCCCTATCGCATGCCGCATGAATGTTTGGCTCTCTGCAACTACTCAGATTAATAAACCTCATTTCTGTAGGCAGCATGGACATGTCCTAGCGCCTGCAACGGCTTAAATAGATAATGCAATTTAGTAAACAATATATATTTAAATTAATTCAAAATAAATCCCGACACAAGTGGCGCTGCCAGGTAATGGCCAAAACAATTCCTGAGAGTTGTTAGGCACCACAACCAACTACTCATTAGTAATACCACTTACTGGATATGGGCTGAGCGTGCCTATGCATCATACATCACGGAAAATTCGTGAATACACTCCCCACTCTGATAGCTACAATGCTACCATAGTCACGTTCCGAGGCATCTATCTGACATAATACATGGGAAACCCTGTCGTCTGATCCCATGGCTCGAGAACCACCAGTGGTAGAACCCCCTAGTACCATCTGTTCTCAATCAGCATGGCGATATGAAGGTTTGTGTTACACTTTGGTCCAAATCGAACCATGACGCGTTATGCGGGGCAAGTAAACTTGCCCAATGGGGTCATCGGAGGTCATCGAATGAAGTAAAACGGCTATCGCGTGCTAATCGAATGTGTATCGGCCAGTCGCGAGGAGACCGATTGAGTGTAAACCAGAATATAGCGGCCAGTTGAGCTTGTCAACCCAACCGGGGTGATGGTTCCAAAGAGAGCACTCATTGACGGCTTCTCGGTCATGGCCTCATCGACCTGGAACCAAGACTCGACCTTGCTCAGCGAATAAGTCATCCTGGCAACGACCGACTTCATTGCTGATAAGAACTGCAAGCTTCTGGAAAAGCAACGCGGAGAGACAGGGACCTGCAAGTCGTCGCTAGACAATAACCCAAACCCAGAGGACGCTGTGAACTACCTACTGGGGCTTCTCAGCAGCCTGGGGCTACTATGATTTCATCGCACAGCTTGGTGTTCAAACAAGACGCGCCCATCATGCTCTTACGAAAACCTGAATTCCCAACCCCTGAAATGGCGACATTTCTGAAGAACAAGGCTGAGAAGGTAAACATCTTCACCCGAAGAGTCCCACTTATCCCATCTGAAATGCCCTTTGATTTCAAACGGATGGTTTCCCGCCAAGCAGAGCTACGGCATGACTTTGAACATGAGGCAAGATCAATCTCTGTAAGTGAACGGTCTCGACTGAACCAGGGGTTTTCGGGTGTTGGCGGTACACTTGCCAATCGCCGTCTCGCGTCGTGTACGGTCTCGGCTACTCAGCACCCGAGCCGCCCGCTCCAGAATTGCCCGAGCCGGTGGAGGAACCATATTGCTGTACATCGGAGGGACATGTGACTCCACTGATTGGTCAGCTGGTCGAGCCTCGATTCAGGAGAATAGGACGACCCCTCTCGTGGGAAGATTCCTCCCGAATAAGCTGAGACTGGCGTGTGAGACGCGCAAATCTGTAAATTTCATCGTGCTGCTTGCATTTTGTATTTTTAAGTAAGTGCAATGTCTGGCGGGGCAGATTTGTGTACGTATTTACGGTATTGGTCCAGAAAATTATTGCGGCCTGTAATTTTTTTGGAGCGTGTCTCACTTCTAAATACCTTTTTATTACTTCGACATCGCCCGGTCACCCAGCTGGGGAATGAATAAACCAATAGAGTACCAGTGAGTAAAGCACACGCCTGCTACCTGTTGGCGAGCCGCCGTCAAAAATGCGATGATTCGATAGATGAGTTTCAGCAATGCCTCAAAGGCTTGAGTGGAACTTGCGGCTAGAAGCATGTAACCGCTGACCAGCATTGCACAGACTCTACTCAAGATACTTTTAAGAATAATTCAAGTTCCGCATTGTTCGCCTTGTCAACACGAAAGCATGAGCAGTCACCTCACATCCTCGGACTGCATTTGATCAGTCATAAGCCTTTGGCATAGACTAAGTCCAGAAGGGCTGTAATTCATTTGCAACACAGCCGAGTCCCAGAATGCCGCTACCAGCAACAGCAATTCAGATCTGGGGCAAGAATGGAGGAAAGTTTTCATCCTCAGGTGCCTGAATTGGCTGTATCTGTTGTAAAGTGTTTGTTGCTATGGAGACAATCGGCATCCGCTCCCAATCAATCCCGCACGTGGAGCAATGTGTGCAAAGCGGCCAAAGCAAAGCACGAGTCACATTTTGCCACCGTGTGTCGGTTCTCGCAACATGTGACATCTGCAACACTCATTGCACTTGCACTGGCTGTAACGTTCTCTGCTGCAGTGTGCGCCCTGTCAAGTGTACCTGTCCATATTGGTACTGCCGGAGAAAAGTGTGCTGTTGGATACAGGTGATTTTGATTTTTTTTCTGTGAGACGCGATCTCGTGACGATGATATGTGAGTTCTCAGACAAACGCAATGCCCATGGTTACGAAAGACGTCAAGTGCCGTTGCGAAACATAATGCATATAGATCAGACGGTAGCAATAGCCTTGTTCCTCTTAAAAAACAGGGAAATGACAAGAAAGATGCGTTGATGTTTTGGCAACATACCTTTATCAAAAGGAATAGCAGTTGTTAATTTAAAATTGCCTGCCAGCCCTACTCCATTTTTCAGTTGTTTTTTAACAGCGAGTCACAGTTTTTACAGGCCACCAGCACTCAGGGATTTAAAAAGCAACAGTTGCTAACCATTACTACAATGCAGTGCACGTCCAACTGAGAATTAAAATACGCAAAAATACGTGTATGTGCATACGAATTAAGGTAAAAAGTCACCACGCATCACGCTTCATTCACAATACAAGCGATTTGCGCCACGAAAATTTTTGCTTGCTTGCGCCACGAAATTTTTAATACGTGCAAACGATTTCATTTAAACAGGCCTAAAGCAACACTGCCAGGCACCACTCATGCGTGTAAGCGATTTTAAGCTAGCACGCATCACACAGCAGGGTGCTTATCTCATTCGCATAATCAGCCATGATGAGCCCTGGACGTTGAGCTCTGGTCGCCGACCTTTGACATGAATATATTCACATATTTCCCTGTCTGGATGGTCCTGTATTCTGTAGTCGACTTTTGGCTCTCCAAAGGGTAAAATGTCCATACCTTATTGGATTTCCGCCTGAGCGGGCTTTGTCCTGTGATCTCGCCCCCCCCCCCCCACCAAAAAAATCGTCACCGAGAGGGGCACTCCTTGTTTTGTTTTTAGCTTCCTGCAGGTGTTCATTACACTTTAAACGGATAGGGCGCACAAACTCCCCGACGTAGACTATGTCCCTCCCCTGTTTTTCACAGTCTACGCTTAATTTCGTAAACCGCTTTTTTGCGCGCATACCCCTTGAACCCAAGACTTGCATAAATGCCATTTATTTTTTTCCGCGCTCTCGGGCTTCGAGATACGATATTTCATCACAGACTTCTTTAGTTGATTGTCATTATTTCAAACTATCCGAACGCGCAGCTTTGATTTTCTAATGGTATCTTTAATTTTCCAAAGGAAGTGCTCATTTATTTAGTGTTGAGGACCCGTCGTCTGACAGGACGTGTCACCTCCTCCCACTAGCCATCCTCCACGCGCTCGACGTTTTACCTCTTCCAACATTCTACCTGAAAGTTGTGGATGATATCCATTGTCCAACAATGAAGTCCATATTTGGCTTATGATCTTTCTCTCCTTTTCACTGCTTAACTCGCCCCCGTAAGAGAACTGTAAACACCAAATTCGCAGGGTGTGTCGGCCTGTACAGAAACTCACTTGGGTCAAAGTTTGGGGCTCCTATGCTCCTGACTAATTTTGGGCCAAATAAGGTCAAACAAGATCAAACTCCAGGTTGGTGTCCAAAGTATCCCGGAAGTTAGACACCTGTCCTAAGAAAAATTTCACATGCTCATTTAAGGTCAGTGACGTTGTTTGATCTTTCGAAGGTAATGGTGACCAAAATCATACAAGACTGCCTTGAGTTTTGCATTTGAGTAAGCGACAGAGAGTAACGCTTTGCAGCATGTTCCTAGAAGCAACATTTTGACCTTGATCATTTTAGGTCAGTAACTTATAATGAGCTTTACGAAGTCCATGGAAGATGAATGATGACATTCCTGTCATCAATAAGCTCTAAATGAGCACCAGACTCATACAGCAAGCCCCAGAGTAATAAAACAGGCTGAAGTTGACCTTGGTATGACCATCATACCTAAGCCTACGTATATGGCATTTGTTTATTCAATTGTTTTGCTACCTAAGAAAGCGTCTCAGAGATGTATGGCTTCGTGCAGCGCTCCGTTGTTGCATCAGGCTGAACAATTCCATAGAAAATGACTTTGTTAAATTCATGGTCTGACTGACCTGCTGCAGACCGGCGGCCGTGAAAGGTAGATGTAATCTTGGCATGTCAATCGATTGGCTATTTGATCGTCCACAACCATGCCAAATTTGGCGTGGCTACACCACGCCGTTCGGAAACCATTCCAAAAAACCTTTGGAGGGAGAGGGGGTCAATTTGACTGCCCATCGAGCGCGTGTTAATGAGTTGTTTAAAACCCTATGGAACTTGTTAGACATCGTATTATCCTTAGTGGAAATTGGATGCACATATTTGCAGTGGGAAATTATACCAGGGTTGGTTGGCTTATATAGAGCTCCGTTTCTTACGTTTTGCGATTGTTCTTTCTTTCCACCGTCACTTTTACATCCAAATATGGCCGCCTTCCGTCCCATGTATGCTCCATCGCAAAGGCTAAGTTTGGATGCTGGTTGTTCATGAGCCCTAAAAAGTATTCAAAGGCACGCTGTCCGTGCGTCCATACCCCAGCATAATCGTCGATGTATAGCATAGCTAAGAGAGTTGGTTTTAACCAGCTGGAAGCCAAGGCTTTCGTTTCAAATTAGTCTAAAAATGCTATCACATGAGGAGGAGAACATGGGTTCCCCATTGTTACCCAATTTCCGTCGATGGTAATCATCCCCGCAAGATAAAACATCATCCTGAACACACTGCTATAAAAAGTGCGGATCTCTTTTTTATAGACCGACAGCATCAATTTCATGGAAATGTTCGTGCACTTTGGCTTTCACGGCAGTGCTAGCCTCACTGACTGGTATACCACCATACAAATTGACGAAATATACATTAATGACAGTACTGCCCTCTGGCAATCTCTGTCTCTGAATAATGAAAAGCCTTTTTTTAAAGTGTCTGGTGTCCCACAGATAAGTGGGAACAAACCTCAAGAGTTAGTTGAGTATTTTCTCTAAAAGACACGGAGCTTTTCTGTAGGACTACCACACGCAGATATATCGCGTCTAAGGGGCACTGCAGCTTTGTGATCCTTAGGCAACCCATATGACACAGACGTTCCACCGTGTCTAGGCCTTAGATCTTTGATGGTTTTGTCCGAAAGTTTTCCGCTAACTGTGCTCTGTGGTGTTCTTTTTCGGCCTCTACCTGAGGGACTGGGTTCCTACTCAGTTTTTCACCGAAGAAAATGCTGCTAAAGAGCACGGTTAAAAATAACACTAAAAACGCTCAATTTATATGGCAACGCACGAGTCAATGAGACTATCACTGGCATGAAGGTGAAGACAGGCTGTTTCTCTCGATGATTGTGCTGGAGTATGGACAAACAGACAACATGCCCTTGAAGAATCTTTAGAGCTTATGAACAACCAGCACCCAAATTTGCCTTTGCTTTGGAGCATGCAGGGGACGAAAAGGGACCCATATTGGAGTAGGCTAGTGACGGTACAAAGGAGGAAGAACCGCACAACATTAGTAACGAAGCTCTTAATCAAGTCCAAGAACTCTGATACAGTTCTGCGCTTTTAATTTGCGCATCTAACTGCCACTAAACGTAATATAATTCGTGGCTTCCATAGGGCTCTAAATAATTTATTGAGCAGTGAAAAGGAAAGATAGAGCATGAACCAAATACGGACTTTGCTGTGGGCAATGGATATTCTCCGCGACTTTTAAGTAAAATGTTGGAAGAGGTAATCAATATAAAACGCATGGTGGATGAGTGGTAGGAGGCGAGAACATGTCCTGTTAAACGATGGGTTCTTGACAGTGCTTTGCACGGGTGAGCACTCGCTTTGAAAATCAAACAAATCGTTAGGCAAGCAGAACTGCGCGTACAGATGGCTTGGAAAAAGGACAATAAGCTAAAAAGTCCCTAATGAAATCTGTCTCGAAGCCCAAGTGCCCGCGGGACCATAGATGTTTTTTATGCAAGTCTGGGTTTGAAGGGGCTTGCACGCAAAACATAGTTTACGACATCAAGTGTAAACTGTGAGAGAAACGTGGAAGGGACTTGGTCCATGTCAGGGAGTCCATACACCCTACATGTTTAGAACATAATGAACACCTGGTGAGAAGCTAAAAACAAAGCTGGGAATATCCACTTCGGTAACCATTTTATGGCAAAACGCGCTCGCGCTGAAATCCAGGAAGGTATGGACCCTACGTCCCTTTTAGACCTAAAAGTAAACGACAGAGCACACGGCCATCCAGACAGTAAGTGAATACATTCTTATAAGAGGTCGGTGACCAGGCATTAACGTACAGGGCTCATCATGACCGATTATGCTGACGTGATAAGCACCTCGATGTGTTGATGTGTGATGTGCGCCAGCTTAAAGTCGTTTACGTGTATGAGTGATGTTTAAAGGTGATCCGCGATGCCTGTTAAATTAAAAACGTTTGCATGCACAATTGATGCGTGTTGCGGGATGCCTGTTTGCTTGAAATCGCTTGCATGTACCCATATTTTTGCGCATTCTAATTCTTAGATATGTTCTGCATATGTCCTGTTCTGATGTTCCATATATGATGTTCCATATGTTCTGTCCTGATGTAAGAATCGGTATCCGGCCTGAACTGTACAACGATGTCATTATGATGCATGATTCATGATACAGCAGGTCGGTCTTACGGTCGACGTGGGGGGTCGCTAGCTGGCTGTCTGGCTATGGACTAACTACCCCGTCTACTCTTTTACCATCACTAACTACAAACCCAGCGATCCTGTTCCGCTCTTCGCTTCCAAGTCGAACTGTCTGCGCCTCTGACAGGGAGGTCCTGTACAACAAAGCGAGACAACTGCTGGGTGGCGACATCCTCAAGCCCAGCATTTCTCCCCGGCCAACTCATTCGATGGGCACCACAAATGAACGACATGAAGGGCGTGTGGTGAGACGGATCTGAGGCCGTTAACCATTCCACTAAGACTACTCTCAGACCATCACCCACTCCACAAAGACTACTTTTAGACCATGACCCACTCCACAAATACTACTCTCAGACCATCACCCACTCCACAAATACTACTCTCAGGCCATCACCCACTCCACAAAGACTACTCTCAGGCCATCAGCCACTCGACGAGGCCTGTTAGATATCACTGCTCAAAGCGCAGTATGTTAGTCGGTCATGCGGCACGACACCTGGTCGGTGTCGTTGACCTCTAATCTGCCTATTATTGGTTTCTGGTCCGGCATTAGGGCAATTCCTTCACGGCCTTCCAGGAATGCAAACAGCTGCTGTATCACGTACGAAAAACGTGCAGTCGGTGTCACGAATGGACAACGCATAATGAGTCGGTTCGCCACAGGGCGCAGGCAACAGGGTCTCTGATACACTTGGCTACCGGAACAAACCACCGTCTGTGGTCAAAGCACGGCAGAGCAGCACGCCAACCTCACCAAGTTCTCCGAGGCTGCCAAGAAGTCGGGCTTAACGCTCAACTCCAAGTGCTCTTTCTCGGTGGATTGGATGAGCATCCCGGGCTATGCTGTATTCAGTGGTGACACCAAGTTTGTTGCCAGTGACGCGGTTTTTTCCAGGCGTGCCGTCTTCCCGAAAACATGGGCTGGCTACGTCTGACTCTGGGGATGTCCTCGTATTACTAGTACTTCTACTTGTAGATTCCCAACTACGTGTGAAAACTTCGTGTCACATCATTTTTCTTATCTGAAATTACTGAGCAGGCTTTCAGACCCCTTAATAGGCCTGCAATGTGCTAGTGCTTCTCATCCAGGAAAGCATGTCATTTGCAGTTCGGACTGATACAACACACACAACAACGACTGCGACTCTAAATCAGGCTCGTCGTCCCGTGGCCTCCTCCAGAACGTTTAATGCGAGCGAAGAGAGGCACTCAGCAGTGGAGAAGGACGCGTATGTTATCACGGAAGCTTTACGGAAATTACACCACTGACTGTGCGTCGCTGTATTCTGATCACTAGCCAGAGATCAGCGTCGTTCAGATTCAACTCAAAGAAATTGGGCGCGATCGAGAGCAGAAGCAGCTTGCGCAGGAAATTCGAACTCGCCCTTATACTTTTGAAATCAGCTGTCTACTGGGGAAGAAGAGTGTGTCAGCAGATGATACTCAGCATATTCTTTCTGTCTGTAGAGCTGAGTGTGTGGTTGTCAGCTTAGAAAGCATAGGTGATCTGCACAATTATTATCCGTCACCTCGGGGAGGGGGGGGGGGGGGGGTAGAAATGGTGCATTTTGTTGGCTCTCGTAACTTTGCACTCTCAGTGATAAACTCTGCTTGCGTGCTGCAGTCCATAGCTCGGTTCAGGCACTTTAAGTCAAAGCCACTCAGTCCTTTTAGCGCCTCGGACCGCTTACTTGGGTCAGCCGCAGCCGCTGGCTGTTTGCACACACCGATTAATTTTTACGCTTGCCTGCATCGCTTCCGTGTGCTGATACAGCAAACATGCCTGCATCCTGCATCCGCTTGCCTGCATCGCCGTCGGCCTCCTTCAGTTGTTTGCTATTTGTACCGTGCTGTGCTATGCTGTGCCGTGCTGTGCTGTGCTTACACACATACATTCCAAAACGGGAGCGTTCCTGGCGCATTTGATGTGTGGCGCTCTTGAATAGTTGTGACCTCGCTTGCTGTGAGGTCACGACTCACGACCACGACCCACTAGGTCATGCAACATAAACAGCAACAGTTATTGCGGGTGGCATAGCGTGTTATATAGAAGACCGTGGCCCTGGGCGTGGGCTCTGATATCCCGCAGTCTCCCACTTCAGCAGTGGGAGCGGTATTGCAGGAGGATGCACTGCACTCCATTCTTTCGTTATTATGCACAATAACGCGTGCAGTTCGTCATGGGAGTCTTCTCAGTGTCACTCAGTTTCACTCAGTGTCACTCAGTGTCACTCAGTGTCAGTCACTGCTCAATTAGTGGCTTCTCAGTCCTCACATAGCTTCCCACACCAGGGCCCTTCTTTTGGGCCGTCATACCCAATGTTCAAAACATGAACCTCTTGTCGAAGAGGTGGAACTCTGCGGCTAATCCCAGTTCACCCTCGCTCAATTTCCGGGTGGAAAAGAGACCACAGTCTCCGTCAGTGACCCTACTCCTGGCAACAAGACTCCCGGTTTTGAACTGAGCCAAGCTGGCTGCGTTGCTCACGTAAACCTCGATCCCGAGCGACACCAGTCGCGGACCCAGGTGTCCCGGATGTGCAGCGGACGCGGACTCAGGTGTCCCGAACGCGGACCCAGATGTCCGAAACGTGCAGCGGACGCGGACCCAGGTGTCCCGGACGTGCAGCAGACGCGGACCCAGGTGTCCCGGACGTGCAGCGGACGCGGACCCAGGTGTCCCTGACGTGCAGCGGACGCGGACCCAGGTGTCCGGAATGTACAGCGGACACGGACCCAGGTGTCCCGTAATGTACAGCGGACGCGGACCCAGGTGTCCGGAACGTGCAGCGGACGCGGACCCAGGTGTCCGGAATGTACAGCGGACGCGGACCCAGGTGTCCCTGACGTGCAGCGGACGCGGACCCAGGTGTCCGGAACGTGCAGCGGACGCGGACCCAGGTGTCCCTGACGTGCAGCGGACGCGGACCCAGGTGTCCGGAACGTGCAGCGGACGCGGACCCAGGTGTCCGGAACGTGCAGCGGACGCGGACCCAGGTGTCCGGAACGTGCAGCTTGGCGAGACACAACCCATCATCCTGAGGCTAAGGCCTGACGGGATCAGATGTCATGAACATCTACCGATAGTCTCAGAATGATCGGCTAGACAGCCAATCCTCTGGCGTTGTCCTGCTGTCCCTCAGCGGCTTTCCAATCGGCTAAGCCTTAGCTGTAATATCTGCGAGCTGAACGTAGTTCTTTGCTAGATTTGTGCTCCAGACAAGATTCCCTGCACAACATTGTTTGTGGAATCAAGTCAGATCATGATGCTCTTGCATGTTGCAAAAATGTTTGAACTTACCCAAAGCCGTCTACTGTAAGCTGCATGAATGGCCGGCTTGCAACAGGTACGATTATGCGATGTCTAGTGGGCCTGTTCGAAGGCAATGGACGGCTTGCAAGAACACAAAAGGCGTGTAAATCGCTTCGCCCGAGGCCATGGCCAGCTGGAGCGCGGAATTAGAGATCGCACCAACACCAGAGCGTCTGGCACGCTTGCGTCCGGTAGCACAGGTGGGGCTCGGACCGACATCACAGCATCTGGTATGCTAGTGACTCGGTTGCATAGGTGGGGCGTGGACCACCACCACAGCATCTGGTATGCTAGTATCCCGGTAGCACAGGTGGAACTTGGACCGCCACCACATCTGGTATGTTGGTATTCCAGTAGCACAGGTGGGGCCCGGACCGCCACCACAGCCTCAAGTATGCAAGTGTCCCGGTGGTAGTCCACATGGAAGTCGGACCGCACCACCGATCCTTTTTTTCGTTCGTGCTTCGACAGTCCCGGTGTGGGTTGGACCAGTACCATAATCCCTTGTTTGTTCATGTCTCGCCAGTACAATTATGCCTCGGACCGGCAACGCAGCGCCGTGTTTGCTCATTTCTCGGCAGAGCCGGTGCGGATCGGACCGGCGTCTACGTGGTGCTGGACGCCATGATGAGCATGCTGAGGCTCCGGAGCGCAGTCAACGTGTTCGGCTTCCTGAAGCACATCGGCACGCAGCGCGGCTCCGTGGTGCCGACGGAGGAGCAGTACGTGTTCGTGCATGACGCGCTGCTGGAGGCGCTGGAAGCGGGAGAGACTGACGTGCCGGCCTCGCGGCTCGGCGAGTGCCTACACCGGCTACGCTCCTGCGACCCGGGCCACCACCCCGGCCTCACGCTCGACCGCCAGTATCAGGTCAGTGGCCTCCGCCGCACGGGTGCTAGGTGCGTGCCGTCAGGCCGGCCGGTGCTGACCGACCCCCGTGAGTTAACAGCGTCACCCAGCCGGGGGTGCCGGCGGTGCTGCTGAGGCGCTCTGTCAGGCTTGGCTTGCTATCACCGCTGTGGTCAGTCCGATGGCCATCAGTTCTCTGTAAGTCTGAGTCTGCGCGGCCGCTCCGGTGGCACGCCGCACAGACGTGCTTGTTCTCCGTGCCGAGCAGCTGGTGACGTCATACCGGCCGTCGGCGGACGAGATGACGTCAGCCAGGCAGAACCAGGCGAGGAATCGCAGCGGCCTGTTTCTGCCTCTGGACCGGTGGCGGGTGAACCTCTCGCTCCTGCAAGGGGTCGAGGGCAGCGACTATATCAACGCCACTCCTCTGACAGGTACGTCTGACATCGGACAGACACGGGTAGGGCAGGCGACTCGGCAACCTCAAGCGAGACCGCTTTGGAGCCCTGGATCGGTGCTGCATATTCAGAAATAAACTGTACGCTTTCATGCTGATTAGGTTCCTAATATTTCACAGCGATTGAATTATTTTTGCCTTTCCGACATGTCATATTATTTGCCGCATGTTCTGTTCCCTGCGTTTTAGACTAACGTTGTCTGACTGATGTTGCGCAGGTTACGACAGGCCTTGCGAGTTCATCATCACCCAGCATCCGCTGGCGCACACGGTGGATGACTTCTGGCGGATGGTGTGGGAGCACAGCGTGCAAACCGTGGTCGTCCTCTCTCCAATTGACGAGCAGGTACGATCGAATCTGAGAACCAACTCTTGGAGTAGGACTAATCACATGCTTCGGAGACCCTGCCTTTCGCAAAGTGGTGGACACTCATCAGAATGGGTCAAACTTTTCCCTTTGATCTTAGGGAACAGAAGTGTGACATCGCCCCTGCAGATCTGGACGCGATATTCGTCTCATTCATACTGAACAGTTGTATTTAACGGAAAACAAGAGTGGCATTGCTGTATAAATGTAGCTGGTATCCTAAATATAGTGAGAAGATGTAAACCGGTAGAGGTGGAAAGGATGGTTGAATGGTGACGTCATATGAAAAGTGGGAGGAAGAGATGACGCCCGCCAGTTAGAATAGGCAGGCAGGATTGATGCTACGTGATTTCGATTGCAGCATCGTTAAGGAATCGTAGCATTTCACACGATGTCCTCCTGGTGACTTCTGTGATCTGCGAGAGCAATATCACTCACCTAACACTATCGGGCCACCTTAGGCGCCCCCCACCCCTCCACGACACCCACCCGCTCCGGATACCCTGTGAAGGGCCTCCTTCCCGCTGCAATTATCAGTTTCGCTTGTGGACACCATGGTTCTAACTCCGGTTCAAACCACACCACTCTTTTTGAACCTCAACGCTGTTCCCCTCCTCCGGCTTTGCACCAACACCTCTGGACCCCCTTCTCACCCTGTGACGCTGGCGGTGATCTCAGCTCCCCTACACCCGCCAGCACTACCCGCGGTTCTGGCCGGTGTCGGGTGACGACGCCGTCGGCGACCTCTTCCGGGTGCAGCTGGCGGAGCCCCTGTCACCGCCGCAGTCGGCGCCGGCGCTCGCGCCGCTGGAGCTGGCGCTGCGGTCGGACCGCGGCGGCCGCCAGGCGGCGGTACGGCTGGTCGCGAGCCCCGAGTGGCCCGGGGGCGAGGTGGGCTCGCCCCTCCGCCTGGTGCGGGCCCTCCTGCGGCCCGCCGTCCGGCGCCAGGCCGAGCCGGTGGTGGTGGTTGACAGGTTAGTGGTGGAAGGATGTCGCAAATAAACACGTCGTCGGTCTGTGATGTCGTCGGTCTGTGAACGTCGTCGTTCTGTGAGGGTGGTTTGCGTGTGGCGGGGATTTATCCCTAGCGGTGATGTAGGTGGTAAAGCACAGTTCATGGTTCAAAGGTATCCTGGAATTGCGAGACATATATGGTGCCTCGCGTGCATTTATGGATCTATCCACTTATCCTTGTTATCCGTTCTCTTCCCTCCATACTTGCGATGCAGTTTTCATGGTGTCGGTTTTGGAATCAACTTTTTCTGTGAGTCATTCATGTACCCAGTTCAGTGCCTAGTCTGGGACAGCAAGCGAGGCTCCAGGTCATGAGAGGTCAAGTTGAGATCCGCCGCGCGTTCCGTGTCGATCGGCGCTGACGGAGGGTGTGCTGCGTGCGGCGTCAGGTTTGGCGGAACGGAGGCGGCCATGTTCTGCTGCCTTACCACACTGGCCAAACAGCTGGCCAGCGAGAACGCCGTGGATGTCTACATGTACGCCAAGATGTGCCACATGAGACGCCCAGGAGTCTGGCAGACACCGGTGCGTGCTCGCCACCGGTGCAGATGGTCATCGGTGCTAATCTGTGTACCCACTGTTGGCTGTATGCCTATGTATATATATATATATATATATATATATATATATATATATATATATATATACATATGTGTGTGTGTGTGTGTGTGTGTGTGTGTGTGTGTGTGTGTGTGTGTGTGTGTGTGTGTGTGTGTGTGTGTGTGTGTGTGTGTGTGTGTGCGCGCGCGCGCGCGGGCATGCGTGCGTGCGTGCGTGCGTGCGTGCGTGCGTGTGTGCGTGTACATATATATTCGGTGGAACGCGTTCTGTACTTCACCTTTTGTGTAAGCACATGCAGCTCAAGAATGATGGAAGCTGTCTGACCGTGTACTGAATGTTAATGCATGCTTCAGCATGAGACGTTAACGACGCATTGGTCACGAGCTCCCTGACAGACATAGCTGAACATGATTTATGACGTTAAGCGAGTGGGGCACATGGTCAGCCCTGCCAACAAGATGCGCTCCTCCGGGATTTTGCTTGCGTCACATTCAATGCTGATGTGTCTGGGTGCATATTTTGGGGAACTGGGCTTTCCAGCGTCCGCTCCCGCCTGTACAAGAACTGCGTCCCTGGGCTTCATGAATAGCCTGTGATAGGCGTGGGAGTTTTCGATAAGAAGACAAATGACCCGCATTGGGTGACAATATGGCGAGAAGGCCAGTAATGGCTGAGCAACAATGACCGCAATGTATGACAATAGCGTGTGAGTAAAAAAGTAATGATTGTGATAACTAAGGGCATAGTAATGGCCTGAATAATAAAGCATGGGATGCATGGGACATGGAACTAGCTTTGGCGTCCGGATTTGGTGAAAGAGGCCCCATTTGTCGAGATGCAGGCGAGTTACGGGTAACGCGAGACTAATTGCTTGCTTTGTTATCTTCGACTGGTCGCCGGTTTCCATTTATTTGTCATTTATTGGGCAAGATAATTCATATAGCTTGTGGTCTTTCGTGCACGCGAGCCAACACTTACCGCTATGAAATGATGATGTACCCGAGAATGATGCCACACAAATGCATTCACATGCAAGCATGCATGTGAGAAAGCATAGGTGAGAGCATTCTATGTATATACATATATATATATATATATATATATATATATATATATATATATATATATGTACATGTATTTACATATATAACAGTCTGCTATATATATATATATATATATATATATATATATATATATATATATGTACATGTATTTACATATATAACAGTCTGCTATATATATATATATATATATATATATATATATATATATATATATATATATATATATATGTATATATAAGGCCAAATGCAGCATGATATTCCTTCGCAGAAAGCAGTTGCTTCCACTTAAACCTAAATCAACGCTGAAAACGTTTCCAATCCGAATTCAAACATTTTTTCCCGATCGCATGTCATCTCTCGCCGTCTGCAGTGGTCTTGTCCACCCCATCCTCTCACCGTCTCCGATGGCCTTGCCCATCCAATACCCATGACTCACGACGGACCTCGCCGTGCAGGACGATCTGGCGATGCTGTACCACGCAATGGAGTGCCTAAACAGGCCGGCACTACCGGGTCCCACCAGCGACCAGTGCGAGGCCGAGGCGCCGCCGCGTCCGTCCAGTCGCGGCACCAACACCGCTCCCCGTGGCCGGCGCTGGCCGCGAGAGCCGGCCGGCTGGGGCTGGCACGCCGTCAGAGGCTGTACTGCCACCGTCTGACCTCACGCCGCCCGCGTGGTGGATGCTATGTCAGCAGCCGGACTTGCATCAGCCCCTTGACTGTCCAACGCCACGACTAATTTCTCCAGAGGTGAGGAGATTTGACAGAAGAGCCCTCCAATGTCCAGCCTTATCTTTTTAATTGGTAAGTGTTATGGACTGCGCTCTTCTCTTCTTGAAAAACTGTGCCGTCGCTTGCGTCCGTTTTGAAGGATGCCCTCTTAGGAGCAGACGTGACTACTATAAATCATGACCGTTTCATTGCCAGTGGGCGCGAAGGATCTTGATTGTGTCCTACCATGTGGTAGCGTTTGATGGACGGTCAAACGCCAATGCCATCATTTTGTACCAGTGTAATGATCTCATTTTAGATAGAGGATGCTGAAACTCTGTCGCATATATCTTCTGTCACTGACTGGTGGACATGGCCTGACGATCAGCAGATGTTCATGACTATTCCGCATCAGTTCATGACTGATGCGGAATAGCCTGGCCAGGGTTAGATGAACGAACTCGCTTGCAATTTTGTCTGTCTTCATCCGCGCTTTCGTGTTCACTCTTCATCGATCGTGCATGCCACGCTTAATAAAGAGCATAAGGAGGCGACGTGTTTCGCTGGTGCATTTTGCTAACCACTCTTTATGAAGTTATCTATGATATTTTGCGTAAAATGTATGGGATTCGTGGTATAATCATGGTGGAGGAAAATTATAGGAGAACCGGGAAATTGAGGTCCAACTGAGGTTTTGCACGATCAGCGTATGCGCAGCGTATGTCGTCGATCAAAACGGCCAAGCGACCGAACAATTGGTGCTCAGCCAAGCGGTGTCATTAGATGGTATGTGGAGCGACGTGCAGCGAATCAACCACAAAGAATGCAAAGCTAAGTGCCACTTTTGTAATGACTACGAGCTTTTTGTTGGCACGATAATGCTCAGCAATGGCACAAATGTCACGACATTGGCAATGCCTAGCATTGAGCTTTATTGAATTCATCATCTACTGGTTTCCCTAAAAGCCAATTTTTAAAAGACCAATACAGGAAAAGACTCTGCGTACATCTTTGTGAAATGCACGTCGTAACGTTGGCTTTACCTTAAGCTTGTAAGTAGCAACCATAAAACGAAAAAAATGTTCCGATTCTTACCTTACTTGTGGAAACTGGAAATGAGAGGACGTTCCCAGATCGACACTCGGCACCAGGACAGCCTCCCAGCTCGTGGCTTTACACCAGGACGAGTTCACTCAGTAAAGTATTCCAAAGATTAGCTCAATCCTAAAAGTGCTCACGTCATAGAGGTTAAAAGATCAGAGAATTGTGAGCCAACCTAATGCCTCCATATACCTATATACCTATATATATATATATATATATATATATATATATATATATATATAATGCTTCCAGACTCCCCGACTGAATGTTCACAAATGCCAGTGGTGCTTGTCCTAGCTAAGACTTGACAATGCACTTGACGTCATTTGTCCACCGTCGGGATGGCATCTAAGCAGCGTGAGTCAAAGTCATCAGCTCGCCCTCTCGTGTGTTCACGTTCACGTTGGTAGAGCAATGCGTCCGTTTCAAAATACTTCAAGCTGGCTACTTGCCCTGCGCACCACGCACGACAGAAAGGCACTAAACACCGTGTGGCCGCGTCATGTGCTGGTGACACGCATATCAAGCGCATTACTTATTATATCACGCGTATTATCAGAGGCAGAGAACACCACGCCTGAGGTGACGTAGTGTCCACGGCTCGTCGTTAAGTGACGCGTCTGCCGCTGGTCAGTGACGCCGAGGTCATCTCAAACCTGCTGGCTGCGCCAGCAGCGGGACGCTGGCCAGTGACGCCGAGGTCCTCTCAAGCCTGCAAGCTCGCGCCAGCAGCGGGACGGTGGTCAGTGACGCTGAGGTCCTCTCAAGCCTGCAAGCTGGCGCCAGCAGCGGGACGCTGGCCGGTGACGCCGAGGTCATCTCAAGCCTGCAAGCTGGCGCCAACAGCGGGACGCTGGTCAGTGACGCCGAGGTCATCTCAAGCCTGCAAGCTGGCGCCAGCAGCGGGACGGTGGTCAGTGACGCCGAGGTCATCTCAAGCTTGCAAGCTGGCGCCAGCGGCGGGACGCTGGCCAGTGACGCCGAGGTCATCTCAAGCCTGGGGGCCGGCGCCAGCATCGGGACGCTGGTCAGTGACGCCGAGATCAACTTAAGCCTGCAGGCTGGCGCCAGCAGCAAAACGCTGTCTCGAAGCGCCGGTCATGTCGGTTCAGACCGCGCTGCTGTTTTTGTAACTCGGTCCCAAGTTTTGTCCGCAGCACAGCCACGCTGACAGGTCCCGTCATTGATTTTCCGGCGATGTTTGTAGGTGAGCGACGAGGCCTGTTTTTCTGCGGTTGTCTTCTGAAGACGGCGGCGAAATAGCGTGGCGATCCGCCTGGGGCTGCCGCCAGGCGACCGTCTTGAGGCCAACTTGGCGAAAAATGCAGCACTCCGTTTGATCCGCATGAATTGAGCTCATCGATTGTCGATGAAACGACGGCTTACTGGTCTTGCGAGGAGGCAGCGGCCTTGGTCCTGCTGCGTGCGGATGCGTCGCGACGGCGGGTCGGCCTGCCTACAGCGCTGTCCCGGCGGGGTGAAATTGGATTCCTTTTTGCAGCGATGGATCTAATCCACTCTGAGTGCGGCAGTGGCAGACGCGTACCGAAAGGTTTCATTGTGTCAAGCCCGGCCTGCGCAGGGATGGTTAAGTTGTGCATTTGGTGTGTTCTCGGACGCTCCTAACAGGATGGTCAATATTGAACGAACAAATTGAACGTTCCACACCACTGATCTCGTCGTCCTTTCGGAAACTTCCATTGTGTTTCGTTTCGCAGCGGTAAAATAACCCAACATTGCTTTGCCTTCGGTGGCCTGATGGCTAAATCGCGTTGTCTCATGGCAGTCATCTATAGACTGTTGGGTCAGACACCTAAATCACCAACGGTTGTTAAACAATACACGACACCATTTTCGTCGGTAATTACACGCACGGCGTTGTGTGTCCCGGAAAAGTGAGATAATTCCCGCACCTGGAAATCCGACTGCGCCGATTAACTCGTCATAGGCTGCATGCGTCGTTGGATGAACACAGCGTAGGTGTCAGAATGCCAGCACTGGCCTTTTGTCCGTGCGCAGTAAATGAGCGCGTAGCAGATGCCATCGCCGGCAACGTATAGGAGATGCCATCGCCGGCAGCGTGTAGCAGATACCATTAACGGCAGCGTGTAGCAGAAACCATTAGCGGCAGCGTGTAGCAGATACCATTAGCGACAGCGTGTAGCAGATACAATTAGCGGCAGCGTGTAGCAGATACCATTAGCGGCAGCGTGTAGCAGATACCATTAGCGGCAGCGTGTAGCAGATACCATCAGCGGCAGCGTGTAGCAGATATCATTAGCGGCAGCGTGTAGCAGATACCATTAGAGGCAGCGTGTAGCAGATACCATCAGCGGCAGCGTGTAGCAGATACAATCAGCGGCAGCGTGTAGCAGATACCATTAGCGGCAGCGTGTAGCAGATACCATCAGCGGCAGCGTGTAGCAGATACCATTAGAGGCAGCGTGTAGCAGATACCATCAGCGGCAGCGTGTAGCAGATGCCATCAACGGCAGCTTATAGCAGATACCATAAGCGGCAGCGTTTAGCAGATACCATTAACGACAGCGTGTAGCAGATACTAGCAGCGGCGGCACGAAATTCGACAGGAGGACCGGGCCGACACTGTGGGACGGTGCGATACGGCCTTGTCTATGCTGGTCAAGGGCGGAGGCTGCCGACCGCACATCTGTGTAATGATTTACCTCTGTCGTTACTTGCCCCACGGCCGTCCTGAATGCAAAATAAATTTCCCTCGCGCCATTATCACACCATAGGCCGTCACCAAAGAATTGGCTTTTGGCAATTTATCGCCGCGCTCTGATAAAATTAGGAACCCTTACGACACACTCTCAACGAAGCAGAAGCCATCTGGTGCACGATAAAACTGGGCAATGGTGCTGACAAAAATTTGAGGTGAAACACATGCTGGGCGACCTCTGGACATAAAGATGTCCATGAAGTTGGCAACACCCCGCATTCGGATTCGAACACGTATTGGGGCGCCTTTTCATGAACCTGACATTTCACGGAATGTTTTATGGCATTTCAACACATACTCAGATCACTTTCAAGCACAAGCACATGTGCTGACCTATGCATTTCAAAGGACTAGTTTGAAATCCGTAGGTCGGCGCAGGTCATACCGGCCAAACTTTTTATTGAGTTTCAGTTTCTCGAGAGGAATTGAGTTTCAATCAATTCAAGCACCAACAGATTCAATGTTTTTGTAATACCACATCTACATAGGTCATCGTGCTTGATAGTACATAAATGACTTGACTCTCATAAATATCACCTGCTTTTTGCTGTTGAATACTAGTAGACTAACAGACAGAGCGACGATCAGTTCCGGCCCAACTTTTCTTTCTCTTCCGCTGAGCTTTTATTCTGAGCTTTGCTCTAGCTATTCACCTCAAAATCGTCACCACCTAACAGGTCAGCTCTGTTCGGGCTTAAGTTCATTTTCCTATCACCAACATGTTCACACAGAAAAAAAAAATGCCAGATGACAAAAAATCAGCGCCCTAGCGCCCCTTGACTTGAGATCAGGAAAGTGTTCTGGCCGCGTTAACATGCGCCCGGGCGGCCGATTGGATACCATTAGCTCATGTGGGGTTCAATTTGACCCCGCTGAGATCTCAGGAACTAAGAGAGGTAGAGACGCTAAATTTACAAGATATGTTGTTCTGTAAATGAGCCTATTTGGTTGAAAATTTGAGGTTCCCAAGTCATGACCTTCGGGCCAAAGAAAAATGTTTAACTCCAAGTGTGTATACAAAGTGCCACAGAATGTGGAAACCTGTTCTAAGCAAATAGTCACACGATCATTAAGTCAATGACCGGTTCGACTTTCCGGAAGCCATGGTGACCAAAATCATACACGACTGCTTTGAGTTCTGCATTCGAATAAGCGACTAAAATTACGCTACGCAATATGCTCCTAGAAACAAAAGTTTGACCTTGGCCGTTCTAGGTCAGTGACCTATTCTGACCTTAAAAAAAGTTCACGGAAGATCTATAATGTTGTTACTGATTTCAATAAATTTGAAATGAGCGCCAGAAGCTGCCTCAGACAGCAAGCGCTAGAGTAATAAAACAGCATGAGATCACAGACACAGACAGATGTGGGATCATGTTGTTGATTTGCATCTTCCTTAGGCTAGTGTAGATTTATTGACGTTCGGATTCCCAGAAAGTCTTAGTTTCCCTTTATGTCATCGGATACATCATATACTGTCCTTGCGGTCCATTTTTGATCGCTAGGTCAAGTGGCTAAATGTGCTAAGAAATCTTAAAAGCTAATACTTTTACGTCTTTCTGAAAACAAATATATACCCATCAGTCTGAAACAGGTCTATCAAATTGCCCGGAAATGCAAGCTGAGGCGAAAAACGGCCTTTTTGCCCGGGAAGGAGACACCTTGCTTTCCGTATGCTGTGTATTCATTTGTAAGTAACCTCCGTATTTCCATGGTTCATCTTTGCGATGGCAAATACCCATGTTGCCATTCGGTTTCAAAATGAACATTCGTCAATTTCAGCTCACATATGGTTCATCGCACTAGATAATGTTGAATGGAAGAGCAACTCGGTTCGTTCCATCAACAATGGCCTATATTCCAGCAAACGGATAGTACGCATTCCTAATCAAACATCAGCTTTATTTTATCAAAAACAATAACCAAAATATCACAGGAACATACTTCCCCACTCAGTGTAAAATCTGCCACGGGCAGAGCAGAAAATAAAGCAAATTGGCTTCAGCCCGCGCGATCATACCAGTCAGTCAAGTATCAATCGACGCACATTCTTACAATGAACAACAACGGCTGAACCTACACGGACAACGAGTCCACAAAGATCCCTCATCATAAAGCAAAGCTTTCAGGTAGTCCTGTGGTCCGACGAAATCAAACTGATTCTTGAGCAGTGACAAATACATGGGCATGAGGCATTCATGTCGTAAACACGCACATAGCACTTAAAGTGTCACAAAAACCCACGAACACCCGTCGCAAATCAAGCTGGAGCGCAATCGATACACCAGAGCACGAGTTCACCAACGACATTCTGGCATCGACAGGTACGACGCTGGCCGCTCTGGACGCCAGCAAACGCTGCCTAACCGCCAAAACATGAACGGAACGCACGCGGCTCGCGGGGTAAGCGCAGACGACAGGGGGCGGGCGTCGCGGCGACGCGCGGCGCGCCGGCGAGACACTGCGGCGAGCCGCCGCCGGCGCTCGGCCGCCGACTAGACGTGCGCCGCTCCCCGGCGTCGGCCGGGGCCCGCCAGCGGCGCGGCGGAGGGCGGCGTGGCGCGACGTCACCGGTCGCGCCGCCGGCCTCACGTGACGTACTCTCCCACGTCGACGACGACGCTCTCCATGCCGTCCGGCGGGATGCGGACGGTGGCGGTGGAGGCGGGCCGCTGCCGCTGGCCGGCCTTCTTCAGGATGGGCTTCAGCGTCTGGCGCTGCACGTCCGTCACGTCCGGCGGCGGCGGCGGCGGCGGCGCGTCCGCGTCGTCCGCCACCAGCGCCTCGACGGCCCGGTACAGGAAGAGGAAGTCGTCCTGCGAGCGCCACACGCCCGGCCGCCGCGCCTGGTACAGACGCGCGTACATGTACACGTCGGCGTGCGACTCGTATTCGAGCTGCTTCATCAGCGTGGTCAGGCAGCAGAAGGTGGCGGCCTCGGTGCCGCCGAAGCGGTCCACCACCAGGCACGGCCCGTTCTGGTACTCCAGGTGCCACTGCTGCACCACCTGGATCAAGTCGAATACGCGCACGATGGGGCTGCAATTCTCCGGCCAGCTGGAGCACTGGATGATGCGCACTGCCAGCTCGTACTCATCCTGCCGGCAGAAACACCAGCGTCATCATCCATGGAGCCGGAGTTTCAAAACGGGGCCGGCCCTCTGACGAAAATGTTTGAGACGGTGCCACCGCCCGAGCTGCCAGCCGATATGATCACACAACGCCAGAAAATCGAACCGTCAGCGACGCTAAGAGGCCATGCCATTCGGCAGCCAGCGCTTCGATCGTACCGTTTGGCGACTGGAGCGTGAAGTCGCGCAGCACGTACGGCCCGCCTCTGCGCTTCGGCGATAAAGCGCACCCGGAACTGGTCGGCTTCAATGTCGTCGTGCTCCATCGGCCAAAGATGCAGTACTCCTGCAACGATGATCAGAGGCGTCACGAGGTCCCGGAGGGTTATAGTGGCGCAACACGTGGGCATCATAACAGCAAAACACTACCCTCACAACTCGCTGTCGAGACAACACAACATCATCCGGGGTCCAGTCACCTATGAATGAAAACTTTCCCTGACGCGAGAAAAACTAAGCACGGCGACAGCCAACACTCACTGCTGCCATTGTCCGTGACTACCGAGCATACCCACCAAGGTGCAACGAGCTGTCCGAACAATCTCGCACTGCGGGGACCCTCCACCATGCCACTGGCTCCATTCTGTATCACTGACCTGATCATCAACCGGACTGAGGAGGACAATCGTTTGCGCGTTGTGGTCCCACACCATCTGCCAGAAGGCGGTGACGGTGGCGGCCAGCGGGTGCTGCGTCACCACAAACTCGTCCAGCTTGCTGAAGCCGGGCAGCCAGCTGGCGTTGATGTAGTCGGAGCACTCGACGCCGGAGCGTGGACTCAGCCGCACTCGACTCGCCTCGGTCGACACCAGGTCCGGACGCCGGTTCTTCGGCACGTTCAGCTGGTGGTGCGCCGACGCGATGCTCTTGTTGGTCGGCTGGTCGTAGTTGATCAGCTGAAGCCACGTCGGGGTTTGTTGGCGGTGCGGATATTACCTTGGTCGTGATGTAAACATGAGCTGGCATTCAGAGGCGCGCCGTCGATCGGGCTGCCCTTAGAAATAGTCTACACCATGTTTCGAGTTTCTCCCACGACACAGCTTCAATGCACCTACCCACAGCGTATGGCTTCAGATGCATCGCAAGGACATATTTAAGTGCACAACACGTACAATACATGAACTGCACTGCCGGTGATGCGGCGGCCAGGCGTGATTACCAATGATGACTCCTTTGAAGCTGCATCAACAAGCCGCGAACCTAGCTTCACCTCTTGCCCACCTTGAACTGCCTGTCGAGGTTGTACCAGGGGTAGATGTCCTGCTCAGTGGTCTGCAAGTTGTGCAGGTAGCGGCGCAGGAAGGTGCTGTGGATGTCCGTCTCGCCGCTCTCCACCAGCTCCAGCAGAGCGTCGTGCAGGAAGATGTACTGCTCTTCGGTCTGCACCAGGAAGTTGCGCTGCGTCCGGATGTGCTTCAGGAAGCCGAAGACGTTCAGCTCGCCCTTCGCCCGGATCATCCGCATCATAGAGTCCAGGACGATGTAGGTACCGGTCCGACCCACGCCAGCGCTGCCGCCACGTGGGACCGACCGTCTTAGGGTGACTGTCCCTGGGTCATAGCTAACGTGGCGCAACGTACGCATCTGTGCGTTAAAGCAATGCATGAACTATGCGTGCGCAAAGCACAATTAAGACGTTGCCTTTACGGCAGATGAAATACTACCTTTATAAAACAGCGTACGGGACATTAACTGTCAATTAGGCCCGGGTGTTAGGGCGCGCAGGTGTACACAGTCATAACATATCTCTCTTTTATGATCCAACGCACCCAAGAGGGTGATGTAATGAACGTTTAGTCCTTTCATTAAACTCTGCTTGTAAGGAAAGAGGAAAGGAGACAAGTAGGCAAATAGGAAGAGGAAGAGTGAACGGGGAGAGGCAGAGAGAGAGAGAGAGAGAGAGAGAGAGAGAGAGAGAGAGAGAGAGAGAGAGAGAGTAGAGAGAGAGAGAGAAGAGAGAGAGGAGAGAGAGAAGAGAGAGAGAGAGAGAGAGAGAGAGAGAGAGAGAGAGAGAGAGAGAGAGAGAGAGAGGAAGAGAGAGAGAGAGAGAGAGAGGAGGAAGGAGAGAGAGAGAGGAGAGAGAGAGAGAGAGAGAGATAGAGAGAGAGAGAGAGAGAGAGAGAGAGAGAGAAGAGAGAGAGAGAGAGGAGAGAGGAGAGAGAGAGAGAGAGAGATGCACACACACACACACACCACACACACACACACACACACACAGACATATACATAAGAAGTCCACAACAAGAGGCCGTACACCGGACCTCCCGCTGACCTGCAGTGCACCACGATCGGGCCGGCCCCCTCCGGATTGGCGGCGGCCGACTTCCTGACGAAGCTGAGGATCGGCAGCGGGCTCTGCGGGATGCCGTGGTCCGGCCAGCTCGTGTAGTGGTACTGGTAGATGACGCGCTCCGTGGCGCCGCGGCTACGCTTCTTGTCCAGCTGCACAGAACCAGACGGTCGGTGAGAGGCCGCTGCGCGAATTACACGCGGAAGGAGACCGACAACAAGAGACAACATACGAGTCATTGCTGTCAATATGATCCTGGGCCGGCAACGGTTTTTCGGCAGCGGGATATGTTTAGCTAAGCTGCAGCCTCTAAATCCGAGCAGTTTTAGCTCTATTTCTTCCGTCTTGTCGGTGGCATCGAACTGCCATACTTTATGCAAGGCAGCTGAATGTCAAATGTTTCCCAATTGCTGTAAATAACCCAGCTGGTTGACTTCCACAACGGAGACCAGCTCGATTCGGTCACGGATCCATGCATGTGCAAACGTATCAATGCGGCGAGAACATGTGTCTTCCCCTTGGCATGGCGAGAGGAGAAGCGGTCTGAATCCAAAACGACATACGACACGTACCCACGGCACACGGCGTACATTGAAACAACAGACGACCGCCGGATGATACGGGATCTCTGACCCTCTGCAAGCTGCACAGTAATTTACAGCTGTGTACCGGGAGGTATCCGACAAGCCGGATGACGGACCCCGGCTGATATGAGTGCCACTCGGGGTCAGGAGCCTGGGTCTCGAGAGCATTGGTACAGACAACCGGAATTCCATGTGCTTAACTAATACGGTCGTTTGAGACTGAATACGATGTCTGGCGTTATGCACGAGTACGCTCTGCAGTGCTGTCAGCGATTCATTTTAGTTTTCCACGACGAGCAGTTCATGTTCGGGGTACTAACCTGCAGATGCCGTATGCGGAATTTCCTGATGGTGTATGTGGCCATGACATTCTGACCCAGCGCAGTGACCTGAATGTCGCCGTAGGCTTCCTTGCCTTCCTGGGGCCAGTAGAGGTCACACTTTTTCTGCAAGGAAACAGAGATATCTTTTTTGGTAGCGGTAGACTTTTGGAGCATGACGACTCCCGGTCCCACCCCAATATTTCACGATCAGTATTAGGGTAATGACGCACGAAAATAACAACATAAAGGTCTTTAAAACTTCTGAAACCCATTAATCGAATAAACAGTGCATCTTATCTGAAAAGAAGCACTCACGTCTTAGATAAAAAATAGGACGCCCAGGTCGACGAGATGCCATTCACCACTGCTGGTTTGCGCGCACCCATGCGACACTAAAGCCCCTGCATGCGCGGTTTGACCGGCCATTCCACGGCACGCCGCGATTGGTTGATCGGCCACTGGTCTGACCTGCAAGTACAGAGGGTATACCCCCCTCCCCCCTGATGACGACTTGCGTCACCTGACGGGTCGTGACCTGACGCCGCATGCGTGAAGGGGACCAGGCCTGGCGCGCCACCGCTGGCGACCACGTGCGGGGCGCACCTGTCTGACGAGGCGTGAGTGGTTGTCCGAATTCCAATGCGAGACGTTTTTGCATCCTGTGTACGGCGACAGCGGACGCCATTCGTCGTGACAATCAACAAGCACTTAAGTTTTTACCGCGCGAACTTCGAGCGGGCTATTCGGTGTCAATGAAGCTAGCCTGCCGATGTGATAGGAGCTCCGACAGCATGGGCTGGTGACGAGCTCATGCTTGGCCAGCAGCCGACAGGCAGGCTTACCCGTCCTCGCTCCATCAGGTTGGTAATCATGACGACGATGTGCACGTCTTGCTCCCAGACCATGCGCCAGAAGCAGTCGAACGTCTCCGGCAGTGGGCCCTGGGTGCCGATGTAGGCGCGCGGCTTATGGTAGCCGTCGATGAAGTTGGCGTTGACGTAGTCCGCCTTCTTCTGGGGACTCGTCGGTTGAAGAGGAACCATCGTGTGGTCGTCTGGGGCGAACGAAATAAATCGGTTATGTCGTCATCGTAAAAAATTATCCTTTGGTCTTGAACATTCAATAAATTAATATGCACAGTTCGTAACTGCAAAAGGCGCCTGACTAACGTTACCTAGTAACATTTTAAGAACAGCACAATTGAATAACTAGCCTTTCGCATCCTTGCATCCTGGCAGTCATGTCCTGCGTGCACCGGGAGGACATGGCAGGACATGACATCTCCAGCGTCACAACAAAAAAAAAGTGAGGCAGAAGCTCCCATCTACGGGCGTTTACCGAAAACCTCTGCGCGCTCACTCACAGGCTACAATGTTAAGGTATCTGTTCTTGTGCTTGTTTTCTGGCTGCTGGCTGAGCTCGGACGTGTGGCCGTCCAGCAGCGTCTGGGCCTGGATCGCCTCGTACTCCTTGCTGAAGCCGATGTCGCCGTCGGCGTGCAGACGCGTCACGTGCTTGGGGAAGAGGTGGACGGGGGTGGCGCCCGCTGGCCCGTCCGGAGAGTCGGACTCCCAGTCGGTGGAGAGCGTCGACATGGCCTTGTGCGGGTCATCCAGGTAGTTGTAAGACGCTTGGAAATACTTCCTGCGAGGTGGAGATGGACCCGAGCGGTAATGACGGATTCGACATAGGTCCGCTGTCTGTTGTTTGTGGTCTTTAGCTGGTGATTTGTCGTTATCAATGCGATCATCTTCAAAAGTATTCATCTGAACACCAGCGCGCTTGAGTGATGAAGTTGGCATGCGAGCGACAGTAATAGCTTTTTAAGAGTCGGATGATGATTGAATGCAGAATATGAATGCATGCCTGCAATTGATGGTCCGGATAGTTGGAGCCGACGGAGATCAAAGGTCACAGAGATGCCGTCACGTGATAAGAGCAACGATTTCACGGCCCGTCACACAAATCAGCGACGCTGCCTGGTTCGAGAATCGAGCACCAGCGATGCGCCGATACCGTTCACATCACGCGTCACGGCACCGGCGGAGCAGACACGGCCGAGACTCCGCCGACGTCACAGCACCGGCGGAGCAGACACGGCCGAGGCTCCACTGACGTCACAGCACCGGCGGAGCGGACACGGCCGAGACTCCGCCGACGTCACAGCACCGGGAGCAGACACGGCCGAGGCTCCACTGACGTCACAGCACCGGCGGGAGCAGACTCGGCCGAGGCTCCGCCGACGTCACAGACCGGCGGAGCAGACACGGCCGAGGCTCCACTGACGTCACAGCTCCGGCGGAGCAGACACGGCCGAGGCTCCGCCGACGTCACAGCACCGGCGGAGCAGACTCGGCTGAGGCTCCGCCGACGTCACAGCACCGGCGGAGCAGACACGGCCGAGACTCCGCCGACGTCACAGCACCGGCGGAGCAGACTCAGCCGAGGCTCCGCCGACGTCACAGCACCGGCGGAGCAGACTCGGCCGAGGCTCCGCCGACGTCACAGCACCGGCGGAGCAGACTCGGCCGAGGCTCCGCCGACGTCACAGCACCGGCGGAGCAGACTCGGCCGAGGCTCCACCAATGTCACAGCACCGGCGGAGCAGACTCGGCCGAGGCTCCGCCGACGTCACAGCACCGGCGGAGCAGACACGGCCGAGATTCCGCCGACGTCACAGCACCGGCGTAGCAGACACAGCCGAGGCTCCACTGACGTCATAGCACCGGCGGAGCAGACCCGGCCGATGCTCCGCCGACGTCACAGCACCGGCGGAGCAGACACGGCCGAGGCTCCACTGACGTCACAGCACCGGCGGAGCGGACACGGCCGAGGCTCCGCCGACGTCACAGCACCGGCGGAGCAGACTCGGCCGAGGCTCCGCCGACATCACAGCACCGGCGGAGCAGACTTGGCCGAGGCTCCGCCGACATCACAGCACCGGCGGAGCGGACTCGGCCCAAGCTCCGTCGACGTCACAGCACCGGCGGAGCAGACACGACCGAGGCTCCACCGACCTCACAGCACCGGCAGAGTAGACACGACCGAGGCTCCACTGACGTCACAGCACCGGCGGAGCAGACTCAGCCGAGGCTCCACAGACATCACAGCACCGGCAGAGCAGACTCGGCCGAGGCTCCACCAAAGCCACAACACTGGCGGAGCAGACTCGGCCGAGGCTCCGCTGACGTCACAGCATCGGCGGAGCAGACTCGGCCGAAGCTCCGCTGACGTCACAGCACCGTCAGGGCAGACTTGGCCGAGGCTCCACTGACGTCACGGCATCCGGTGCGAGTGGCGCACTGGTCCGACAGACACCGCTCTTTCCGCACCAACAGCAAATGCAGGACCCATTACATTATTCAAATGCGGCTCATTCATGTGCAGATTTATCCGTCGAATGCCGCCACTCGGCCAGGTATTGGCGGATGCGCAGGGCCTGATTCGTTTGCCGCCAGATTTAGCATTCATGCTGGGTAAAGATTCGACCGTCAGATAGGCGCAGGGTATCGTCCGAATGAAAATAACAGCCCCACGAAATCAGAATTTCCAGGGCGTATAGCAGAACCAATTTGAGCTCAGAGCCAAAGTAGGTTGCAAGAATGCAAAGGTTTTCAAGCTCATCCTCAGTATTTACTTTCCCCGAGATTTTGCCCGAAATGGACGGAGAAGGATGTATGCTATTCATCCCACTACCAGACCACCTCATACCTTTGGAAGTTCGAAGCTAAGGGCAGATGCCTGCGGCTACGCCGTAAAGCACCAAATACTATCTCAAAGATGATGTTTGGTTCCTAGTCAGTGGTTAGGCATCACACACGCACACACGCAAGCACACACACACACACACACACACACACACACACACACACACACACACACACACACACACACACACACACACACACACACACACACACACACACCACACACACACACACACACACACACACACACACACACCACACACACAAACACACATATTTGTATATATATATATATATATATATATATATATATATATATATATATATATCACCAATCAACTATTCGGACATATTCAGAACAAGACCGCTGGGTGCCCAAGACAGCGGATTTACAAGACTGGATATCATGCTTCCGCACATATAGTAAGTTCCGCATGTACATCGTGCATGGATGATGTCATGCCTGGTCAGGGCGCGAATAATCGCCGCAATTGACGCGTCCTTAAAGCTAAATTATCTTTTGTCAGATGCCTTTTCTTTTATGAAAATAACACTACTAATATTACACATTTATATCACCAACAGCGGGGGCCCAACTTGGGCGAGGGGGGGGGGCAGAAAGGGAAGTTGGCCTCCCAGGGTATATTTCTCCACCCCCCTCCCCCATTTTTCGGAGGCCTCATTTTCTAAACCTAAAAGCATTGAAGCTACCCGCAGAGTGCGAAAGTTTAGATAAAGGAGACCCCCATAACTGAGCTAGAGAATGATAACTAGGTTCAGAAGAGCCTTTGCTACATCAAGATACCCGTTTCCTGTTAATGCTATAGATCAGAGCCCAATGTCACGTTAAGGGGCTCATTTGCTGCCTCGGGAGACCCCGTTACAAGCTACGCGGCCTCTGTTCTGGGTAAGGAGGCACCCTGTACATTCAGGAGGCCCACTCTGGAACATCAGACCCGTTTCATGCATCAAATGGTATTGGTTCCAGACTGGAATGCCTTGCTGTGAGATAGTGATGCTCGTTGGTCGGATTGGGAGACCCCTTCGTGATTCGGAAACATCCTGCTCCGTGTTAGGAGTCCCTCTAAATATTGGGAGGCCGTGCACTGGAACAGGAAATCCTGCTTTGGGCTAGCGGGGCCCTTTCCTGGATGCCAAGAAAGCCTCCATTCGTGACTTTGTAGCCGCCCACGCCTATTCACTCGGAGATGATACAAGTAACGGTTCAATAGGGGGGCAAATGTCCTTGGAAGTAAGTCTATAGAATAGCCTCCATCGAATACCACACCGCGCAGGAGGCACCCCTGTCAGGAGGCCCGATTTGATCCAGGAGGCCCCTGGAAAATCCTGCTCCAACTCAAAATCTGTAGCGCCGCCCCTGAGCACTAATACGTAAAATATAATTGCTGAAAATTCTCCAAAAGCACGTAAAAATCTGCCTATGCTGCTCTCTATTCTCGTTGCATCATAGCATCATAAAACAGTTATTCTCAGGCTTGCTCATCCTACATTGCCACTCCTAGCGCTGTGTTCCGCGTCCTCTGCTGTTTTTCACCTTGGTTCTTACATTGATTCACTATGCCTAGTCAAAAAATCCCGCAATGCCTTATGCCGCTCATACCAGCATAAGATAGAGGTTTAGATGCTCTTCTCCAGAATTACCCACCCAAATTATATCGATCAGCTCCTAAACACCAGGGTGCCCGTTCCCAGACACAACAGCACCTGCTCTCCTGACCCACAGACCGCCCAGCGCAGCTGTCTCTGCAGCGCCACTGACCTCCAGACGAGTAGCGCCAGCACGGCCAGCAGCAGCGCCAGCACGGCGCACACCACGCCGGCCACCATGCCGGAGCCGAGCTCCCAGGCGGCGGGCCGCTCGCGCTGGCGGCGCAGATACTGCACGCGCTCGCAGTCCGGCTGCAGCAGCACCTTGCGCGGCTCAGAGCTGCGGCCGACGTACAGCGTACTGGCGTTGAAGCGCGACTTGGTAACACCACGTACGCGCACCTCGTACATGGTGTTGGCCGTCAGATTGGCGAGCAGGACCTGCGGGCAGCGGAAGTTTCTTTGGACTTCGGCACAAACGTGGCGAAATAGGGTGCGCAGCTGCAAAACAACTTGGCACCGCTTTGCGCCTCGAACACAGTCAACTTGGCGGCAGATATTGTCACGCCTCGCTTCATACATATTTAAACGGCAAATGTTAGTGAGATGAAGAGAATCAGGCTAAGCAGGAAAGCAATCAGGAAGTTTGTGTAGCTGAGGCATTGTTTGGTGAACGAGTTCGCTGCCGTCAGCTCCCGATAGGTGGCGCGCCTCTCTCGCGTGTCACGGCGCCGTGTCTGCCACCCACCTTCTCCTGTTCGATGCTAAACGAGGTGGGAATGGTGGCCTCCTGGAACTCGTTGTCGTACTCGCTGCGGTACATGACGTGGTAGAAGTCGATGGAGCCGTGCACCTGCTGCGGCCGGCGCCACTGCAGGAAGACTGAGGTGTCCGCCTGGCACGAGGCGTTGGTGATGAACCGGCGCCGCCCGGGCCGCCCACGTCCGTGCGGAACGTCATCCCGCTCCGAGCGCTCGCCCTCATGCTTCCCGGTCTTGGCGTGCAGCCACACCGTGTACCGGGTGTACGGAGCTGTGGAGGAAGATGTGGAGCCGGTGAGCGACACCGTGTGCTGGGTGTACGGAGCTGTGGAGGAAGATGTGGAGCCGGTGAGCCACACCGTGTGCTGGGTGTACGGAGCTGTGCGGGAAGGTGTGGAGCCGGTGAGCGACACCGTGTGCTGGGTGTACGGAGCTGTGGAGAAGATGTGGAGCCGGTGAGCGACACCGTGTGCTGGGTGTACGGAGCTGTGGAGGAAGATGTGGAGCCGGTGAGCGACACCGTGTGCTGGGTGTACGGAGCTGTGGAGGAAGATGTGGCCGGTGAGCGACACCGTGTGCTGGGTGTACGGAGGTGTGGAGGAAGATGTGGACGCCGGCGAGCACATCGTGTTGCCGGTTGTACGAAGCTTGGAGGAAGATGTGGAGCCGGTGAGCGACACGTGTTGCTGGGTGATACGGAGCTTGTGGAGGAAGATGTGGAGCGGTGAGCGGAACACTGTGATGGTGGCGGGAGCGTGCGGAAGATGTGGAAGCCGGCGAGCCACACCGTGGCTGGGGTTTGTACGGAGCTGTTGAGGATATGTGGAGCCGGTGAGCCAACACTGTGTGCTGGGTGTGCGGAGCCTGTGCGGGGAAGATGTGGAGCCGGCGTAGCGCGGCACACCGCGGTGCTCAGTTGCAGAGTCTGTGCGGGGAAGATGTGGAGCCGGCGAGCCACCATCGTGTGCTGGGTGTGTGCGGGAGCTGTGGTGTCCAATTGAGCCTTACTAATATGAGCTTGCACGCTGCTTGCAGGGTAATATGAGTGTCTATTCCTCCGCGTTTGACGTATAATAATACATTGCGACCGAAATGAGTTTTCTAGTGGAACAGATCCCTCCAAGTGCATGATGACGAGGAAATGCTCCGTCTTAGCTGGTGCAACTGGGGTAAGATCTAGAGACCTATGCATTATACAAGAGGCCCATCTGGTTTTAAGGTTTCACGCAATGATGGCTTTTAATTGGAGATGGAGGCAAACAATATCTAGGTTTACCATTTTGATGATTTTATCACGAAATCATGATTTAAAAAAGATAACACAAATATCGGATTTGCGCTGCTTCCCTCCTATGATACACTTACGAGTTTGAAATGCATTTGATAATCAACATCACATGCTAGCGCTAGGGTTCCAGTCTGACGAATACTCCTGGCGGCCTGAACAGAACAAGCTAACTGCAAATTCAGGCTCATGACTCTATACAGCCATCAGCCGCGAGCGCACCGAACTCTCCACCATAGCCGCTAAATTGGAGCCAGCCACTGATCATGGGCCTGGCTCAGAAACTGTCGCCGAGCACCAGCGGCGGATACGGCGAACCGTCACAGGCGAACACAGGCGGACATGGCGAACCACTGACCTAGCCCCGTCACAAGCGACTGACCTAGCCCCGTCACAGCCAACTGACCTAGCCCCGTCACAGGCGACTGATCTAGCCCGTCACAGGCGACTGACCTGGCCCGTCACAGGTGACTGACCTAGTCCAGTCACAAACGACTGACCTAGCCCCATCACAGGCGGCTGACCTAGCCCCGTCACAAGCGACTGACCTAGCCCCGCCACAGGCGACTGACCTAGTCCCGTCACAGGCGACTGACCTAGTCCCGTCAGGTTGTACGTCATGTCGGGGAGCGCCTGACGGATGATCCTGTTGTCGGTGATGCTGCGGTTGGCGCGGTCGAACTCGAAGTAGAGGTAGTAGCCGACGATGACGCCGTTGGGACGGGCCGGCTGTCGCCAGGAGAGCAGCGCCCAGGTGTCGCCGACGAGGAGGTGACGCAGCTGCCCCGGCCGGCCCGGCACTGCCACGCCGCAAGGGAACGACGTCTCACACTCGGCACGCGGCGCGGGCGGCCGAACACACGGGCTCTGCCGCCCGCTAGTCTAGGCTGTATCGGACACGGCCAGGACAACTTAGCTGGGATCCAGGTGGAGGTACGTCAGCGCCATTATGGCGCAAATACAACGTGACTATAAATGGAATGACTACATCCGTAAACACACAAATGAACGTCACAAAAATGCCAGCGACCAATTCCAATTAGCACAACCATCCTGAGCATTGACATGCACAGCTTACAAAACAAATGCCACGTTGCTGAAGCGCGGTACGGTTTCAGCCTAAGTGCGCTCCTGCCTTCTTACCGCCTTCCTCCGTTGTCTCTCGGACGACCGTGTAAGGTCCGAGTCCGACCATGTTCTTCACCCGGATTCGGATCAGATACTCTGTGTACGGCGTCAGGCCTTCGATTACGTAACTCTGCGGGCGGTGGGGAGGTACGTTAGCGAGTGACAGGAAGCCAAAGGCCTCATGCTGGTGGCAAATGCCCGGCCGAGTCCGTGCCAGCGAAGTGACGTTTTGCGCAGGGTGCGTTCCAAACATGGATCCCAGAGACGTTGTGAGAACAGATGCCAACGCCGCCGGTTGAAGCAGGCGGGATCGATAAGTTATGCTTGTCATACAAATTTGAGCTCGCGTCGGCCTGAATTTCGGCGATAAACATGGACCCGGCAGCGACGAATTTCGAATCACACGTAACTTCACATCCCAGTGAACATCGGTCTCTGGGGCGTCTCGATGTCTGGTCGAGCTCGACTACGTGTTCGATGAATAGAAAGCAGCCACGTCGGCACTGGCAGCAGCGAGAGGCCGCCGCAGCACAGTGCGGACCGCCGCCAGCGGCAGCTCGCACTGACCGTCGTTTCGTTAGCGTTGCCCGACAGGTCGATCTTGCTCCATTCGGCAGTCGGCCGGTCACGTGGTCGGTACGAGATCACGTGACCGATGAACTCGCCGTTCATGGTGGAGGCATCGGGCGGCCTCCAGACCACCTCTATGGCGTCGGGCCCCGGGCTCAGGGTCTGGATGACCGTGGGCTTGCCACTGGGATCTGTCGGAATGGCGGTGGGAGCGGGTTTTGAAATAGAACACGAACCCCTGGAGGAAAGCGATGAGCTGCAGTGATCACTGGTTATCTGGGGCCTTTCATGCATCGGCTTACTTTGCTTCAAAGTAAATTGGACGGTCTGATGAGGTTAGGTTCTGGCATGTAAGGTATAGTTCATGTTATTAGAGATATGCAGAAAGCAGTGTCGAATCTCGAGCAGGTGCTGAGGCGATTTGTACTGAGGCAATCGCGGTGTTAGCATTTTTGGGGCCTTACCTGTCGAAGAGTTGAATAGTTTGATTCTGATAAAAATCAGTTTTCTCATAAAAAGACAGGTTTATCTATTCATTGCCAAATAGCAACCGAGTGTTATGTTCCAAACGTTTCTGTGACATTTCAGTCCAGCGTTCGGATGTCTTGGACGTCGGCATTCTCAGAAGCTTCCGTCAGCATTCGCGACACTAGCTAATACGACAATCACCGGCTGCTGGTGGAGCGGTCACTCACGTTCTCGGTGCGTGACCATGGGGTATGAGGGCTCGCTGGGCTCGCTCCTGCCCACCCTGTTGACGGAGAACACTCGGAAGCTGTAGGCGGTGAACGGCAGCAGGTCGGTGACGTTGAACATGGTGGTGATGGCTGGAATCTCCAGCTCATGCGTCTGGTCCCAAGGACCCAGCGGATCAAATACCCTGAAAAAACGCACGTAACATCCGTAAAACCGGGGCTCGCGATCTAATCGTATGGTTCTGAAGCACAGACAATGGTTTGCCGAGCTGGCTTAGGCTCTAACCATCAAAGATTTCAGGTATGATGGATGTACGACGTCAACTTGCAGATTATTACGTCATCTTCAGACGTGCTTCGTAAGCAGCACGGCCATATACGCGAGATGGAATAGCCATATATTATTGTACTATGCAGAGGCCTATTGTGTATGGTAAACATGCATCACACATGCATTGTAAGCAGCACGGCAAAATAAATGCAATGAAACTGATAACAAGTTGCAACACTATGCGATCGTCTCAAGACGTGACGTACCGAATTGGGCAGCATCAGTGTCAGCCTACCATCTATCTTGCAACACCAGCAAACAATATCAACAGTTGAACCATCTTACCGCTGCAGATAGTTCTGTTCAAGATGACATCCAGGCAAAATCAAACATTTTCAAACAACTGGCCGCAAAAAATCGCACACCCAACGTGTGCGTGGCAACGAACACCATACAGGCACTGCAACTTGTAAGCATACACCCCTCCAGCCTGCTCTGGTCCCGGGGACACATCACCGTCTGACCTTCTCCGGCCTGACGTACCTCTTCTGCAGGACATAGCTGAGCGGCGGCGTGTCCGTCTCCGAGTAGCGGGGCGCCCAGGAGAGCTCGGCCGAGCGCGAGGTGAACCCCACCACGAGGGGCCGCTGCGGCGCCGGCGGCACGTCTGCGGCAGGGCGCCAGGATACGGTATCAGTCACCGGGGCGGGCAGCATGCAGGGAAGCGCGCGTCGACACGGCCTGGACCCGCACTGCGTGCACGGCTGGACTGGCCGCGAGAAGCGGCACGTCTGCCGGCCCGCTGCCGCGCGGAACGCACCGTCGCAGGGCCGAGGCGCCCGCCCGCCGAGCTGCTGGTAGGACATCGTGAATGGACATGTGACACAATGTCCAGCTCGGGCGGTATGATTCGGCCGCAGGTGTCCCCCGGCTCGGCCGCGAGGTCAGCCCCATCCGGCCAGCCCGCGGCCGATGCGCGACTCAGAGTCAAGGTTAACCCGACTCTGCCAGCCCGCGGCCGATGCGCGACTCAGAGTCAAGGTTAACCCGACTCTGCCAGCCCGCGGCCGATGCGCGACTCAGAGTCAAGGTTAACCCGACTCTGCCAGCCCGCGGCCGATGCGCGACTCAGAGTCAAGGTTAACCCGACTCGGCCAGCCCGCGACCGATGCACGACTCAGAGTCAAAGTCCTCCCGACTCAGCCTCGCAGACGCGCGGGCCCTAACCGGAGGCTTATCCGCGGACACCGCCGGCCGGTCCAGCGGCCATTAATACTGCGGACAGGCGGGCGCGTGCACCGAAGGTCCTCCGCCGCCGGTGCAATCCTCTTACCACTCGCACCGGGGGCCCCGCCGAGAGCGCGCCCTTTGGTTCGGCGCGCAGCCGTCTCCAGGCGGCCATTCGGCTTTGGTTATCAGCCGCCCCCCGCGGGCGCGAGGCATGTGAGTGTGCGTACCACCGCCAGTGATTGTGAGTTATGGCAGGCTGGTGCCACACAGGCAGCTCAGATACTGCTGTCACAGGACACGAGGCAGTGCATGTGCAAGGTGGGGGCTCATTTACATTGGTCCAACTGCACTAAAATATGGGACCATAATGCATCGAAAGTGCAAGTCTATAAATACACTGAAAGCCCGTTCAGGCCCTTTGCAAACATAATCACCATGATATTAATCACGAACGTATGACCATGAAAAAGAGAAGAGCAGTCATCACAAATGAATGCAAGGGACTAGTATCGCTGTGCATGATAATGAACAGCGGACTTGGTTAGCTCGGAGCATGAATTGACATTTTAACATGTTTACCTTAGGCTCAAAAATGTTGGCGAGAGCTGCCACCAGCACAAGCATCACTTCAAGCTGGGTCGCATCTAGGCCGGGCCTACTTCAAGCTCAACTGCTGCCATAAGGACACGTTGTGTGGTGGTCAGTCAGAGAGCATATGTTTTCCAAATCCCAAACAAATACGCCCCATTGCGCTATTGCTGGGCTTTGG
The DNA here is from genome assembly GCF_011947565.3 of Pollicipes pollicipes. Taxonomy (NCBI): domain Eukaryota; kingdom Metazoa; phylum Arthropoda; class Thecostraca; order Pollicipedomorpha; family Pollicipedidae; genus Pollicipes; species Pollicipes pollicipes. The sequence goes on along the minus strand of NW_023596921.1, from coordinate 8,533,432 downwards.
CGCTATTGCCACTATTGAAATTTAGCTCCTGCCCTGAAGTGTTGGTCTGTGGGAATTCGCTAGTCCGTAATGAACTGAATAATGCCGTAACAACGAGAATAATGAATGCCAAAAAAAGTCTTAATAACACATCGAAAGCTCTAATTATCCATAAAGCCGCAAGTTGCCACAGGTGGACAGATCCAAATCCAATTTTGACGTGCAAATAGTATGTGTTGGTAGTGATGAGCATGCAGTCCGATAGCAGGGCTCCGTGAAAATCCCTATTTGAGCTTGAAAATGTGAGCTAATAGGGATGATTTCGAGAGGATAGTTCTGCAATTAGAATGTGACGCCAATCTGGATGCACAAGTGTGTGGTCCAATCACGACATCAAGGATGATGCTCTCCGTTCACTTCTGAGTGGCACTCTGCACACATCTTGACGTTTCGTTTATTGTTTGTACCGAGGACGGACGTGATATCGATCCGCACTAACGAGCTTGACGATATCCCACGGTCACAAATGGGAGCATTCAACACATCCTAAGCCGCTAACCCGTGTACTCGATCGCATACCGCTGTTATGCCGCGACGATACGAACCATGGGACGTCATGGTATGCAACTTCCGGCTGGTCGTGCAAAGGCCCCAGAAGAACTGTGGGCGAGGCTCAATTAACATTTTACGCGGTGTTTCTTTGTCGTTTCGTCAGGCTGCGCGGTTTCTTTAAGCGAGCTGCGCGTCGGTCACCGCGGAGCCAACCTGCATGTGTGAGAGGCGATCATTATCAGGAGATACGCAGCAGTCTGAGCCTGCGGAGCGAGCCGTGATTGACAAGATCTGGCATCGCGCTGTCGTCTCTGAAGTGTTATGGACGAGGTATCTTTCGCACTCTAAGTGGCAAACTTGGCCGTCACCCTCTGGAAAGAGTGCTACCCGTCACGTGATGACAAAAGTTCCGGCGTCTGGACAGCTCCGATGACGCAAATCGAATTAATCAACGGACAACGGCGACGGAAGAAGAGTTATACTCTCCAAATATCCAGCAAAATAAGACTCGCCCAGTGTGAAACAGGGAAAATACGAGTGACACACAATGCACCAAGAAGCCGAGCTCAGTATTAGAAAAGTCACACAAATAAAAAGGTCACAAAATCAGGAGTGTGGTTTCTTATTGAGTTAAATGGCTTTATCCTCCCCCGCCCTCTCCCCTTCAACATGGGCCTCGGGCCCTGAAAATAGACCGGGCCAAATTCACGACGAAACCATTTTGCTGGTGCATTTTGGGGCAGATTTCGCCATTTTGTCACTGTTTAGCCCCCGCGAACTCATTTTGGGAAACTACGCCCTTGATCGCATCAATCCAGCTTTAAATTGCTCGCAAACTTTCTTCGTGCCACAAGCATCATGCAACTGAATGCACTTCCCACAATTTGTAACGTTGGAAGTAAACGCACATAGCTTTTCTTACGGGGATAAAACACAGCCAGAGACATGTTTTTGATTTAGCTTAGGAAAAACGTACCACGACCTCTCGGCTGTCTAAAGGCGGGTAACTTTAGCGAAAATTACACCCATCCAACATGTGCAAAACAGTGCATTACACAGCTAGCACCGGAACCGTAAAACCACTAACTAAAGCTAAACAAAGCCAGCGGGAGGCATTTTACGTTCTTCAGCAGCGAACCAATGACAACAATTTCGTGTGCGACTTCTATCCTGTTTATGCGACGTTGTCAGTGGCCGAACGACTCGGATATATCCCAAAGGAGATTTGACGCAAGCCGAGAGCTGAACCAAATTTGGTGCGATGGCTTTACGATGTCGTAACGGAGGAGATGGCCCCGCCCGGACCCGGCCGTTTTTATGTCAGATACTCTGACTGTAGCGGGGGCTCTGGCAAAAAGTGACAGATGCGTTTGGCGCCATATGCAGCATAACAAAGCGGACCTGCAGGCGCTACATTAGGCCTATGTGCTTGGAAGAGAACACAGCTTCTGTGCACAAATCAACGCCATCATATTTTTATCCACAAAGACAAAAGTATAGATTTCGCTGGGTATGAGCAGAGACATGCTTTGTGGAGCCTGAGAACCCAACAATTTAATATTTTGGCGTTGGGCCTGTAGCCACGCGTGAAAAGGACATCGAAAAGTTCAAAGTTACTGTTGGAGCCGTCTCCAAACATTTTTGGGAAGTTGTGTCCTGAGATGATCATATTAGCGGCCCCTAACAGGAACGACAGAAGAATGCTCTTCGCTATTGCTGACGCAAAAATTCCCGAAATAGCACGATGCTGCCTTGTTATCCCACAGACGCCCGAGTCACACGTGTCGCCCCTATTAGGCGAGATTACAAGGGATTCGCAGTGATTGATCACATGCATAACCTTTCAGCGCACGCCTTTATCCCAGGGCTGGCAGCCGGGCGCTATTCCTGCTAAAAGGCTCGTAGTAGTCGGTGACGGAACGTCTCTCCGAAACCGACGCGAGCACACATCTTGCCGCGAAGGACCGAAAGAAGCGCGTGGCCGTGGTTCCCGCACACACACACACCTGTAAACTGGTCATGAAAGCTGTCATGAATGTGCGTCGAACATATGATCGCGGACATGCGACCAGTCTTCGTGATCTCCCAGCCATACACACGCGGGCTCACCCCTCACCCCCACCAACCAGCTCCGTGCCGGGGCGCGAGTGGAGGACGCGCCACGGCAGCCAACCCGCGCGCCTCCGCCGGCCGGCCGCCGCCAGCGACAGCCGCGCCCAGATGCCGCATTCGGCGCCGGCGTGTTTCCCGCATTCGGTGCGGTTGTACAGGTGTAGGCGCCACCTGCGCCGCCGCCGGGGCGCCCGGGCACGTGACGCCCTACGGCGCCGCGCGCCCCTGACACGGCTCGGGCGGGCGGCGCCGGAGACCGTGTATTACCGGCGCGGCGGCGGCGGCGGCGGCGGCGGCGGCAGCGGCGGCGCAGGCGGGCGCCAGGAATGCACGCCGCGCGGGCGGAGGAGGGGGGGGGGGAGGGGGGTCGGCCGTCGGCTGTTCTCTTCCGGGTCCTCCGCGTCGGTGCATTCCGGCCTGTCGGGAGGCCTTTCCGCCCTGTCATCGCGCCAAGTCTCCATGCGTGTTTACATTGTCGCTGGCGGTACCTCTGTCGGTGAGCTGGATCCTGGGCAGGTCAGGCCGGGGACAGAGTCGGCGATCACTCCTGAGTGGGCTGGATCGCCAGCCGGCTCCCTGCAGCTTCAAGGTGGCTGTTGACAGCGCCACGCTCGGTTTGTGCAGCGCCTGAGTGGGATCCGTGTTTTTGACGGCGTGAATGTCAGATGTTACCAGGAACTGCACCAGGAGCCAGGATATGGCCGTGTGTGTCACCGCAAGAGGCGTGGTGTGGCTGTGCGGTAGATTTCGGCGGTGCGTAAAACAACTCAGAGTTGTCTAGCTCACAGCGCTGGACAATTTTCCCCACATCTAGGGGCATTCGTGACTGTCCAATCCAGCACTCGTCGCGGATAATATCTTTGGTGAACCCCAGCCCAAAATCATCCGGTTCAAATGTTTCAAATACGCCCGTATCGAATTAATCGCGCATCAATCGTGCCATTAGTTTGGTATTTAGATTTTGGGAAACATCATCCACTAATACAGGGATATTTACAAAGCAAACACCGCGAAGTGTTCCCATATTTCCAACTGAAGAACATTGGGACGACCGATCCCATCCGCTATTCGAAATGACCTGCGGGGAAACACGCACAGCACAGCTGGCAGTACGACTCACAGTGCTCCAAACATGTCACCCGGTCCGCTCCCAAACCATTCACCAACTCCTGTCGGCAGGACGGGCAACTTTACCGAGCGGGTGAGCGTGTCACGCCCGCGCGCCACGCGAGGCACCCCACGACGTTCAGCACCACGCTGATCGGCTCGGCAGCAGCAGTAAAGTCATGTAGTTATTTGTATTTGTAGTATTGGGTGTATTTTCAGCGCTCGGCCTCCGAGGCTGGGACCTATCTGATTCGATTCATTGCTGCAACTAGAACACAAACGCAATGCCCATAAGCTGTGGTGCACCACACCTAGGTGAGACGAGCCACCTTTTTTGGCCGCAAAATCGCCCACACTCGGTGCGGTAACGCCACAAGGGCGCACAAGTGCGCATACCACCAGATGTGAGCTCGTGGCGCAAGCGGAGGGTGCAGGCGTGCCACGACACCCGCCGCAGCGTTCCAGACGCAGGTTTCACGGAATCGGGGCAAAACGTGACTCATCAATGCCCCCCTCCCCGCCCACCGCGCAGGCGAGCATAGAACCGACGCGATGCGAAGTGAAAATCGCCTATTTGACCTTCTCAGCTGTATAGTATAGGAGCTGTCAGGAACAAAGCCTTGGCGGCGAACATTCGGTGAGTGAAACGACAAACTCAAACTCCCTTCTGCTGAAATCAGCACCATGAGGAAGCCGTGCCATGCAGACACCACTCCGCGCGTTGCATCCGGCGGTATAGCCGGTGCGCGGTTTCAGCCCATTACACTAGGGAAACTGTTTATCTGGACCCCCTCGAGCCTCAGAACTGACATCCCTGTGCAGGTCTTAAGCATCACTTTACATGCAGGCATGCCCCGCTCCGCACCGTCCGATGTAGCCGTCCGGGCTCGGCTACATGAATGTGTTATTCAGGTTGCTGCCGCTCAGAGCCATCAGACTGATTTGCTGCTTAGCCTGCCTTGGAATCGCCGCCCGCGCGCCCCAGCTTCCTGCTGGGTATGCACATCAAGTTCACAAGCCGGGGTTCGCATGTATGTTAGCCAATGGCAATTCCTCTCGTGGAGATATGTCAATATTATACGTGACCGGTCACGCCACGAGATGCCTCAAGGGGCAGATAGCCGGCACTTTTATACCCGTGGAGGTGAATCACGTATTGCGCAAGATTAATACAACCTGCGCTTTTTACATATCACAATAGGTATTTATTCCCATGCACTTTAGATGTAATAATGTATACGCCAACAAACACAATTTATGGCTGGCGGCTGGTGTCAACACCCTTGGCACGTGGGACACAGTGTCACTCTGTCTAGTTGTTCCGCAATGGCAAACACCTTTTCAGCGATCATCTTAACACGTCCGCATCACCATAGAGACACTGTAACCAGTCTTCACATGATGTACATGATTCCGAAGGTGGGCTACCTCTTATTACCCTTACCCTAGCTTCCTGCCACAAACAAGTGGCGATGGTAAGCCATCGCCTCAATGACTAAAACTGCTGAGGCTATTTTCCCTCATGATGTTCAGGCCGCCGACCGCTCGGGCACATTTCATACCCTCCCCCATGCTGCCACACCTGGAGGTCACGCCGCCGCCGCCACTCACCTTCGACGACCACGGTGACGGCCTGCGTGGCAGGCGCATCGTTGACGGTGCACTCATAGACGCCGGCGTCGGCGGCGCGGACTGGGTAGATCTGCAGCTGGAACGTGGGCAGCACGAGCCGGGCGCGCTCCTCGGAGCGGCTGATGGTGCCGTCCGGGCCGTAGCGGGCCACCGTCAGCGGCTCCTGCGCGCCCCGGCCGCCGCCGCCGCCGCCGCCGCCGCCGCCGCCACAGCCGCGACACCGCCAGGTCACCGTCGCCCGGCCGACCGCCTCCGAATGACGCGGACACGAGAGCGTCAGGTTCGAGCCCGCCAGCACTGTCTTCGTGTTGCCCCCGGCTGCAACGGAGCGAGGCACGCGTCAGCAGGGAGGGAATGGAGAGCAGGGCAGGTCAGACGGTGGAATCATGGCGGCAATACGCGGCAGCCGCGACCTCGGAGTGCAGCCGGGTCATGACGCATGCCTCGCGGCGGTCGGTAGGAGTGCCGTGCAGGAAGGCCAGATATTTTCGGGCTGACCACGCTGACAGACGCTGATCGATGTGGTTCGCACGGTGGCACGACTTCCTTCCCAACTTTCCGCTTCTGGCCAGCCAGGTAAATTGCTTGATAATAAAAATATCGATATTTTCCAGTCTGGCTCGAGGATAAAATCACTGCCATTCTCCGTCCATTGTTTCGTGACTTGGAGGCTGTTGATAGTATCGTGCTATCGAAGGTCTGATAATGACCGCTGATCAAACTGGCATGCTGTGTAGCGTTTAAGAGGCCGATGCCCAAGCAGGTGCGTACCTCATTTGCAGATAAACATTGTGATCGCAGTGAAAAACATTGTCAGGTCATTGCAACAGTGCTTTTTTTTTAGTAAACAGGAGGCAAAGAGATTTCGCTGTTTAAAGCGAGGCGCGGGCAAAGACGAAGCGAATCTTTGCTCCGAGCCGCTGGGTAAGTCTTGAGCTGCAGCTCCTTTAACGCATAAATGGTCAGAGCAAAACACAGTCTATGGTGCGGAACTGAAGCCGTCGCGACCGCCGAACGTCCGTGCGCTAGTCCAAAGAGGAAAACACGCATGCGAATGCGTGCTGCACACCAAATTGGAGCATGCACGACGCACTGTGCGTACTTACATATATACATATATACACTATCCAAAAATATGTTCGTAATTAACCAATCGATACAAACATTTTAAATGCATGTCTTCTAAGCCTTCCAGATCCTGACTGTTGATAGCTTCCTCCATGTTTCACAGCCTTTCCAACACATTCGAACAAAAAAGCTGGGACAAATACCAACCGACTTGTCTCCAAAGATGATGCTAGAAAACCGAAAAAAAACTGTTCATTGCGATGTGTTTCACGGAAGAATGTCGGAACAGATTCCATTGTTGCGGCCATTTATTTTCGTTTTCCTCACAGCGTGGCATGCCCTGAAGGAAATTGCCCTTTTGGACATGCAATTTAGAGCAATGCAGCTGACCCACGGGACCATCGCATTTTAATCTTGGTTACTTTCAGGTCGGGCTGATACTGAATGAGCTTGACTGCGCGTTTCGCACGAAACGTTTGATCATATCGTGGGACTTGAGTGTTCGAAGTGGGATTGCACTCCGTTCATCGTTGTTATATCCAGCACCCGCTCTCTCTACACCCATCTATCCGTCCCCCTGTACCCAGCTGTATCGAACGTTGGTTTTCTCCGCAACATTATGGGGACATGTCAACGCCACAATCCGCCAGAACATCGCCCCGGGGTCTCCGGAGCACCACGAACGCCTCGTAGTCCGACAGTACACCAGTTTTAATAAAGTGCGGAAGTTGCACAGGCTTTCCAGGAAACAGCTTGTATCCAAGCCAGGGCGGTGTCTGTGATGAGCACTGGTTGCGTTTTCTGTTGCGGGGCACCTTCAGTCCCCGACAAAGCATTATATATTAAAATTGCTCTCTCGGCCACTTCTCACAAGCACCGCTAGCGCTAACACACAAGCGATAACGCTAGTTGTTCCTTCAGCATCGGCCAGCCATCTCGAACGCTCGTCGGCACCCGCACGCGGCCGGCTGCGTCGGTCACAGCCTGCACGCTCTGCACCCCACGGCGGTTAACTAGCTAATGGCCGCGGCCAGTTCTCTGCAGCGCCACGCCGCCCGTCGCCGCACGCTCAGGCCGCGGCCGAGGCGTGTCTCACGCACGCGTGACACCGCCGTCAGCACCGGCGGCCGCGTCAGGCCCGGCCCGGACGGCGGCCAGCTGGCCGGCCGGACGCGTCGCGTGACGCTGCGCGCGTAAATACACGCTAGGGGTAAGTGAAATGACTGGGGTGCTGATAGGGAGAAATTAGGCGTCCACACGACCGGCCGGGGAGGGTCCAGCGCTTAGGGCGTGCTTTGCCTAACAAGGCAGTCGTGACGGGCCTGGTTAGAGGGTGCGCTGCAGTGTGCACGCTGGGGTTTGGGTAATTGAACTCAAATTGCGAGTTATCACGAACTTAATATAGGCTCACCTTCGTTAGCAGTGAAGAAAGATGGATATCTATCACGGAAATGCATAGAATGCCTGGGCCATAGAGGGGACCATGTGACGGCACTACGGAAAAGTGCGGGGTGATGTACAGAAGCGTCAAACATCTTCAAACATCTTCATCTTCTCGCCTTCAGCACTATATTCGTGCGGTGATGTGAGGCCGGGGCCCAAATGACCGGAGCGGCGCACGGGAGCGGAGTTCCCCCGTTCCGCGGGTGACGCAGCATGCAGCGGATGCCAACAGCGGCGCTTCGGAGCGGTGCCAGGGACGGCACGCCGACCCCTGACGCCCGCTTCACGCCGCCAGCATAGCCGGCATTCTGCGGCCGAGTGGGCCAGCTCGGCTGTCAGTGGCGTGATGTCACTGGGACGCGACCCCACACCGAGGCGGAGGGGAGCGAGCGCACACCTCCTCTTTTGGACAGCGCGGGCGCGCGGGGTAAACCGCGGTCACCGGCGCTCTTCCGTACCAACTAAAAGCACATTGAGCACTTATCTGTTTCAGCATGGGTTCTGGATGTTGCAACAGCAGCCACTGCAGAATTCGCATCGCGCCCACGACAGCATAACCTTCAAACGGCATAAACGGACCTTCAAACGGCACAGAAAGGTTGCTGAAGTCAGGTCATAGAAGAATTGCAGAAGTAGGCTGCGGTAATGATTTCGACCAGCTGACTCTCTGACCCGACCCCTAAATAGCCGCAGGGCGCGGCTGCCGGTAACGCCATGTGAGCCCGGCATTCTCCCGCCTCACATTCCCCTCAACCCCAGCACAATAGCCGCTCAACCTCGCTCAGACAAGAATGGCGCGGGAGAGTGATGTCCCGTCCCGCGGCATGTGAGAAGTGAAAAATGGGGCTTCGCTGATGCAGACCAGAAGCGGTTCGGTGTAGCAGGATGCCGGCTGGGGGCCGTACTTAATCCTGGGCCACTCTGCGAGAAATGCGGCGCCGCGGCCTGGCAGGCGGCCACGCCGGCCGGCCGCGTGTTGTGACAGAGCCGCCGCCTGACTCAAGCCTCAAAGACGGCCGGACGGGAGCAGAAGACTGGACGCGTCCCAAGATGTTCAGGCATTTGTAGTGCCAGCATAACGAGTGCCCGCCGGCCACGCTCCGGCGCTGCCCATCGCTGGCTTGGCCGGTGTCGGCAGCGGAGCTGAGCATCCCGATTCGGAGAAGCTGAATATTTTAACAAATATTCAGATTCCGCGAATATTGAAACACCGAAATTTGCGGGCAAATTTTCCGAACAGCAAAAAGCACAATGAAAACAAAACAGCGTAAGAACGCACAGCAATAGTTAAGGATCTAATGAACAGATCACCTTGAGACCTCTATGGTCGACGGGACTCGACCGGGACGGGACTCGACCGGGACGGGACTCGACCGGGACGGGACTCGTCGTCCATCAACACCGGGTCCGTATGCCATAGAATGAACTGAACCACAATGCTACAGCGAACTTTGATAAAAACCGCGATGGAAACCGTTCATACACATTTCTGTGTTAAGACCAAAGACGTGTTATGCGAACAATTTCCTGAGATTCATGAGGACGACTGCCTAGCATTGACCTGTTTATCTGCTTATATGTAATATGACAGCTCACGTTCGGCATCTGAATATATGAACACAATACTGAAATATACCTACCCGAGCATTCGACCACCAACACCAAACCGAATACCTAGCTGTAGTCACGAGGGGCACTGCACGGTACGTGAGCTGACACCACGCGACGCCGTGTCCTGACCCCCTCCCACAACGAAATCCCCGCCCCCTCCCCTCCCCCCGCTGTCGTGTCCCTATCCATCGTGGGCCGCTCCCGCCCTCGCAGCTGCGCTGCGTACTACGTGGGATGGCGCGGACTGCATCTCCAAAGTGCAGTGCATGACAAGAACAGCCGACTGCAAGTCCGCGCTAGAGGAAGTCCAGGCGGACGCAGACTGCACCGCCGCAGCCTGGCGGAGCCGGAGCCATGCGCCGATTGCAGCCCCGTAATGCAGCGGAAGTCCGGGCGGGCGCGGACTGCACCGCCGCGGCGTGGCGGAGCCGGGGCCGGGCGCCGACTGCATCTCCGGAATGTAGCGGAAGTCCAGGCGGGCGCAGACTGCACCGCCGCGGCCTGGCGGAGCCGGAGCCGGGCGCCGACTGCAGCCCCGGAATGTAGCGGAAGTCCAGGCGGGAGGGCCGTAAGCCCGGTCGTCAATCTGCACTGCCGTCACTACTCATTCAACCAAAGCGGCATGCAAATCTGCAGCCAATCGGTCGAGTGCGGCGTCCTAGCCGGACCGACTCCGCAACATTTACCGTTTATGAACAGCCAAGCCAAGGTTTGGCTACCAGTAGGTACGTTTGCCCCTTCCTATTTCAGTAAAACGTTCGCCAGCTCAGTCGCGTTTCCATCCCATTTCCATTGCGATTCCCTTTATCGTTATCTCACATCCACCCCTTCCTTTCTCTTGGATGATGTAAGGCTGGCATCTGGCGTGCAAAAATAAATCACTATTGATTGTATATGGCGTGAGGACGAGATATTCACCCGTTCGGCCCGTCTGGGTAATAACGAGGCGCTCGCGCGACGGCAGGCGGGGCCGTGCGGCATCCATGCAGAAAGGAGCGACCAGATGGAACAGAAGACGCAGACGAACAACAAGGGCAAGGGACGGCCGGCGCGCAGGAACACCGGTCTGCGCGGCAGTTGGTTGTCGTTCCGCTCCACAATGAAAATAGATTGGAAAAACTCCATCCTGTGGCTCGCCTCCCCATCGCGTCGGTAAGCCACAGGGCAGTTTTGTAGCGTGTACCGGCATCAATGAAATAATTCACAAATGGCTCCACAGGGAGCCGGGAGGCTCAGCAGCCAGTCATGTCCTTATCCGGGACGTCTTGCTGAGCGCTAATCCTGACGCTCTCAACCGAGGTCAGTGCCCGCTGTTACCAGCGGCCAGCGTGGCGTCGGGCCGAGACCGCGCTCCGACGCGGGCACCGCCTCGTCGGAGCCGACGTACCTCGAGCGAAGCGCCGCGGCGGCGCGTCACCGTCGCCGCCGCGAGTCTTCAGCTCGTGAGTCACCCTCATCGGCGACTTGTCGGCGCAGGGGGGCGCAATTGAGCCCTGCGTACCGGCCTGAGTCACAGTGCCGTGCGCCGCCTTGCGTGCTGTGGCCTGCTGAGTCAGCAGCGGGTGCCATGTGTGAAGCACCGCCGCGCTGCCGCCTGAGTCAGACGTCGCTGGCTGCAGCCGCAGATGCTGGCCGCACGCCCGTCGACGCTGATCGGTTTATCCGGCGGCGGCAGATGTTTGCCCCGATCGGCAACAGTTCGCCACCGGCGACGCGCCCCGCCCTTCCTGCCCGCGCGCCGCCCGGCGAGGCAGTTAGATAACGGGGCCCATCTCGTGCTGGCTTCAACTGACGCCACCGCCGAACTGACGTGTGTTTCATTCCGGGATGTTTGGAAACACAGTTTGCGAAGGTTGAGCGTGTTAGTGTCAGGCAGCCGGTTCAGTCGGCGCTGTTCTGTGCGGCTGCCAGCATTAGTCAGCCTCTCTGGAAGCACGGGTGCGGTGGGAGGACCGCCCACCCCACGCTGTAGGTACAGGCGGTCGACGCGATTCAGGCATCACAGCAGCATGATGAGGGAGGCTTCCGGTCGCCGGGCCGGCCGGCCCCACCAGCGCCCCTCCCTCGCTATCGGCCCCTATCGGTCGCTATCGGCCCCCGTCGGTCGCTATCGGCCGCCGTCGGCCGGCCCGGTGACAGCTGCCGGGGTGAATGATGAACGACCGGCCGGAGTCGCTGCTGACCGCGCCGCCCGCGGCAATCAATCGGCTCGTCCGGCGCCGGGAGGCGTCCTGGTGGAGAGGCGGCCGGCACGCCGCGAGCTGCCCACAAAGGACGCGGGCCGCAAACACGGCACGGCCTGAAAGGCAGCCGCCGAGGGGCGCCGCGCAATAACTCACCGGCCAGCGGGCAGAAACACGCCGTAAACGACAATATATCAGGGGTCTTGAGATCGGCTATTTCATCAGATAAGTGGATACGGAAGTCACATTTGGGCAACTGGCATGTGTATTGGTGTCATGACCATCAGCGCGCGCAGAACAGATCAAAAGTACGCGTCGCATGCTTGTTAACGTCTACGCACAGAGGGCAAACTCGACGTATACAAGATTTACGGCTGTCTCGGCGGCTTTATCCCATAACTAGCACTATTTGAAGTGTGTTTTCAGCTTAAACCGCCATAACGAGATCAGCTGCACTGGACTAGGGGCCCTGCCCCGAGAGATGGCTGTGCACCGCCGCTGGAGAGCTTCGAGCTGCGAGATGAGACGTGCGTGACTGATGACCGACACAGCATCGCTCTCACTGGCACCCGCTGTCGTGCCGGAATCTCCGGCCAGATAGGCTGCAAATCCCCGCCGGCAGCGGACGGCCGGGCGGCGCCGAGCCTGGCGGCTAGCTCTGAACTATCACGTCTCGCCAGTTCACCTGGAACTGCAGGCGGCGCCGGTCTGGTGACGCCGACTTCGAAGTCACAGATGGACTGGTGACGCGATAAATACATGCTCGCGATGTGGGTAGAAGGTTACCGCTACCGCAAAATGCGGTATTGTCGTGGTCATAGCAATTACATGATAAAACAGATGGCTATCTCACCTGCTTAAATGCTACAAATGCATTGGTGTTACTGTTGATACATATCTTGCTATGCAAGCACCCGGATTCCCCAAATTACTTCTTGCCCCAACAAGGCGCGCGCCCTACCTGAAGACAACTCGGAAGGGGCTCGGTCGCGCAGCTCAACATCGTTAAAATACTCCAGCGCCCAGCGACAAACCCCCACAGATCTGCAGCCACGGCACCGGGCCGCACCGCTCTAGTGCACACCACTCGGACCCGGCCCGTGTCCCCATCTTGGCGCGTGGCCGGCCACCGCGGCGACTGCATGTCGCACCAAGCGTAATGAGATTAACAAACGAGTTTCGCCAGCTTCATGAATCACCCGGCACCGGCTGCAGATCGGGGCCCGGCGCGGCGGCGCCGCCGCCGCCTGCTGTGTCGGCGGGCCGCGACCCGCCGCTGCAGCAGCGGCGAGTCTCCCGCGCGCCGTTGTCACGCCAATAGTTTACGGTGTCGTGCATCACCTGGCGCGTGCTGCTCGGACGCGGGGTCGCGGCGGACGCCGTGTGCGCGCCCCCCTGCGCGAGGTGCACGTGTCCTCACCGCACGGACTGCCGGGTCTCACGTGTGTGCTTGTTGCCGATGGTGCCCGCCGGTGGTGCCTCTTGTGGCTGCGCCACTCGCTGAGGTGTAGACACGACAGCCGCGCTGGGAATATTCGCCAATTGCGCATTTACACACAGTGGGACAATAATTGTGCGAAGGCGCTAAGTCTTCTGCCGGCTTCAATGAGTCTCCAAGCGCGGGGTTGGCACGGCCGTCAGGGTGACCACCTCACAAGCGTCGCTACCGCTGCGACCACTCAGCAACCCATACGCTGCGCCGTCTTCCGCCGGGTCCATCCCGCCTCGGCCGCGCGCCTGTCCCGGGGCTGCGGCCGAGCGGCGCCGTCCAGCCGCGGCTCGGGGCCGCCGCGGGCCCTTCTGGGAGGGCAGGTCGCCGGTGCCGTCTGGTCGGGCCGGCTGGCCGCGGCGCCAGACGGCCTGCGAGCCGAACGAGAGCCGGCCAGCTCCCCCCCCGGGGGCCCCCCCCCCCCCCCAATCAATACCCGGTCGCGTTAAAACATCGACATCGAACCATTCGTTACGGCGACGCCTTGTGACAGCGCGCTGCCACCATCCTTCATCTAGGTCTGGCCGACAGATATTGGGAGGAAATGTCCCCACCCGGCCGTAAATGTCCCACATGATAACTATCGACACGTCGGAAAATGGTGGACATCTAAAGGCACGCCGCGCTGTCGTCACTCGGAAGATGTCTCCGCACATCATTCTGCGCCTGTGAAACACGCAGATTGTAGCCAGCGGTAAACAGCAAGGTCGCTTCTACGAAGGGAAATACGGCAGCTCCGCGGCTTGCGTGTCTGTAGAATTGGACCATTGTCGCTGCCGCGGCGCGAGAGGCCGGGAACGACGTGCAATGACAGCACGCACGAAGCTTTTCAGTTCAGTCATCGAGGGAAAGAACCGTCAATGCCGAGTCTGGAGTATCTGTATCTGACGCATCCCGCGACGCACGTCCGTCTCATCTCCGCTCGTCACATCTGTCGCTGGCTGTGACAGGATAGTTTTCCGTGGGGACACACAAGAAAACTTAAGCCACGCATGTCTGCTGCCAGTGTGCAGCGCCACATTCAGTAGGACTGCACGGCTCATCACACGGGACATACGGCGGTTGCATAGCACTGGTCTGTCTGGAAGCCGGCATATGAGCGCCCACGATTTCGCCTGATTCGTCGAGAAACAGCAGTTAGCGCCCCTCAGCGGTAGCACAGAATTGGCCATAAATTACTACAGGCCCACTCCGCGTCCGTCGCCGGACCAGAGAAGGATCTCATTTTGTTTTTAGCACTGCCGGCGGCAGCTCCGACAGGCAATTTGTGGATGAAATGTGTTCGGATTTATCCGCACCGACTGCTTTCATAGCCGACAGCGGATGCCCCCGCCCATTGTCTTGATATGTCTCATCGACCACCGACCAACCGTACAGTCGCTTTAGCGGCCAGTCGGGGCAGACGCCGCCGCCGGCGAGAAAAACCAGCGGCCCAGACCCATCGCCTGGGGCGCATCGCCATCCACGCTCTGCCGGCCTCGGGTCTCAATCAAATCCCACACGTGCTTCACGAGATCCCCGTTTTCGGCACGTCCAACACCGCTGGGTGCTGAATGTGGGGCGCCCCGGGGTCGCTGGGCCTCACTAGCTGCGGTGCACCGCTCAACATCAACAAACAGTGCGTGCCCAGAGACAATCGGTAATTACGCCACCACTATCCGTCAGCGGTGCGCGTGCACTCGCGGTCGAGCGCCCATCACTAATGTGTTTTTCCAGGTGCGGGGAGGCGCGAGGTAAAAATGATGGGTCAAATGGTGCAGGCCAGACCAGGCGGCGCACGGCCACGTATCTCTCGCAGCACGTGAACGCAAGCGGCGTCTTCCGCAACATCACACGTGCACGTGATGAGTCAGCCTCTGCGGCTTACATATAACCGCACCTCTCCAACCCGCAGCGGAAAGAGCCTGGTGTGACACGGCACGCTGGTCGCCGAACGCCCTTGGAAGACCCCCAGCGGAAGAGGCTGTGTGGTGCGGCATGTCGGTCACCGAGCGCGCCGCGGAAACCCCATTCATCGACAAAGAGGCGGCCCGTCAGCGCGCAGCGCCGAGCCATGCCGGCCGGGTCGGGGCTGGCCGTGCACACACAAGGCCGGCGACGGCAAGCCGCGGCACAACACGTGCACGGCAGATGGGTCGCTCGAGGACAGGACCAGCGCCGACTTCAAAGGACGCCGCCCGGCGCATCACAAGACGGGCGGGCCGCTTCGGAGAGCTCGCTCGGGGAGCTCGCGACATGCGCCAGCCGGAGACCGCGCGAACAGACCCTTCTTCTCTGTTCTGTCCTTGCACGTCTGCGCGACAAGCAGAGAGCTTCTCTGAAGAGTTTCTGAGGCCCTTACGCCGATCCAGCGTAAGGGGTTGTGTATCTCTTTAAAAAGAGTGAGGAGGTTTGAAGGGACGCTGACTCGGTAGTAAGATAATGCCAGGCGTGGCTGCAGTCCCGCGATGCCTTTGCAATCACTCACGATATTGTCCGGACAGGTGAACCACCGTTAAATCTGATTATTTCATTCTGTTTGGATAATGTTTGGAAAATAAGCGTGTAACTGAGTATTTTCCCTGTCATTTGTATGGTGGCAGATGGAGAAACGAAAACAAATAATAAAAATGCATCTCATGAATAACATTTGGCTGCATTCATGTTGTTTCTTTAAGCCGGGATTACAAGCCGCAGAGTAAATACGCCGCCATCTGCGTCCATTCATTGTTATTTGCTCAGCCCGCAATGGGCCTGACCGGCCGGCGTGGGCTCGATTAGTCACACACCGGTGCTGGCTGACACGGGCACCAGCAGCACCGGCCTGCAACCAGCAGTACCCGGGCAGCCGGCGGCAGCGGGGCAGCATCGGCCCGTAACCAGCAGTACCCGGGCAGCCGGCGGCAGCGGGGGCAGCACCAGCCCGCAACCAGCAGTACCCGGACAGTCGGCGGCAGCGGGGCAGCATCGGCCCGTAACCCGCAGTACCCGGGCAGCCGGCGGCAGCGGGGGCAGCACTGGCCCGTAACCAGCAGTACCCGGGCAGCCGGCGGCAGCGGGGACAGCACCAGCCCGCAAGCAGCAGTACCCGGACAGCCGGCGGCAGCGGGGCAGCATCGGCCCGTAACCCGCAGTACCCGGGCAGCCGGCGACAGCGGGGCAACATCGGCCCGTAACCAGCAGTACCCGGGTAGCCGGCGGCAGCGGGGGCAGCACTGGCCCGTAACCAGCAGTACCCGGGCAGCCGGCGGCAGCGGGGACAGCACCAGCCCGCAAGCAGCAGTACCCGGACAGCCGGCGGCAGCGGGGCAGCATCGGCCCGTAACCAGCAGTACCCGGACAGCCGGCGGCAGCGGGGGCAGCACTGGCCCGTAACCAGCAGTACCCAGGCAGCCGGCGGCAGCGGGGCAGCATCGGCCCGTAACCAGCAGTACCCGGACAGCCGGCGGCAGCGGGGCAGCATCGGCCCGTAACCAGCAGTACCCAGGCAGCCGGTGGCAGCGGGGGCAGCACCGTCCCACCACAGCCGTACCCGTTCAGCCAGCGGAAGGGGGTAGCACCGGCCGGCCACCAGCAGTACCCGGGCAGCCGGCGGCAGTGGGGAAAGCGCGAATTCGCACACTGGGAGCCGGGCCTCGGCAATTTACTTCTGACAGCACCACAGAGTGGATGTGTTCCGGGAACACGGGTGCGGTGTTCCCAATTTGTAAACGTCCTGCCGAACCTCGGCCTTGTCTCGGGGGTTGGTACTCAGGACGCTGACGACCACAGCCTTGACGCAGCTGCCTGTCGGTCGGTGCGACACTCCATCGGAGCACCACTTCCTAAGGCTGGTGACGAGGCGACAAGGAAGTGTACGGCGGGTGCAGGCGCACTAGCCGGACCTGCTATCGACGAGCTGCGCGGACATGCCGGGGGGACGAACATAGCGCACCTCTTCCCGGCCTCTCCACAAATGCGAGAGCTTCACGGTGCGCGTACGTAGCGGGATTGCTTATACGTAGTCCGGGATTGTGCCGCTTCAAACACAGTGCGCTCCAGGACACCGGCCGCTAACTCCTGATGACACGCTCCCTGCATGCGACCGCGGCTCCAAGCGTGCGCCGAGGTTTAATCCGACATCACAGAGCCGCAAGGTTCAAATGGGTTCTGAGAGGAGTTCGTCATGAATAAAACGCGACGTGCCACTAACGCTGCCTTCCACTGGTCGTGCCTTGGCAGATTACTTGACAGGCTAATCAGAAGTGGCAGCCGTGAGTCCAGGCTGGTGATCCGACGCAAGTAAAATGCATGCCTTGTGTGTCCGCAAAAACGTAAATATCTTAGCGATCTTTTCGTATAATCAGAGCACCGACGACATTGTACAATTGAAGAGTCGTCGCCGTGATGTGCCCTTTGGGTTTGGTTAAAGACATATGAAGCCGCACATCCCAATATGCAGGCACTTCATTAAGTTACCGCACTGCTCGGCAACTAGCAAACAATGCCAACGTCGTGACAGCAGGCAGTGTTATCGTCAGCGCTCGCCCAGCGGCCCACTGCGCCAACAATCTCGCAATATTGCCGCAACAGTCGCCAAAGAGCAAGCTTCACCCACCCCGCAGGGCGCTCCGTAGGTTACATCCAGTTATTTGGTCTCCAGTTTCCAATGCAAGGTCATTGCCGGCCGGA